>NC_088405.1:27661092-27961092 GCF_034236695.1 Oncorhynchus nerka | reverse complement strand
AAACATACAGAGGCCAAAATAGACCATAAAAGTATACCCATCATCATTGTTCATCAATCTTGGGAGTTGTAAAAGCCAGGGAACTGAGCAATGAATGACAACTATTTATGTCAGGGCTCCGAAATGGGTCACATGCCATATTTAGTCACGGTAGAGAGGAGAGAAATACCTCAGGAATCTCATCTCCTCGTTCTTGGTGTCGTTATCGGTGACTATCTTTGACGTGGTCACACTGACCTCCACTCCGTCAACCATGAACTTACGGGTCTTCTTCAGAGTCTTCTTCTGCCGTCTCGTGTCCTGTGGAGAAAAGGAGTTTGTTTTACATAATGTCTGAATTGAAGTGCATATGTTGGCCCCTTAAATAGGATGTTCACTTGAATGGCACTATGTATATCCTGTATATAGGACAGATTTGTCATCATTGGTCCTTATGCCTTGTTACCTGTATGGACACAGACCCCGCCTCAGCCTTTTTGGACAGGAAACTGGAGATGGATAGGTTGAGGTCCATGCTGTTGCTATCTGCTACAGAGCTGCTCCCCGAGTCAGAATCCTTCTCCACATCTGGCTCCGACTTAACAGGAGTGCTTTCCTGGTCGGTCTTTGACTCCGAAACAGCATCCTGGGATGGAGCTTCCTCATCTGGTGGCTTCTCCTCCCTCTCGTCGGTGGTCCCCTCCTCAAGAATCACCACCGGTATTACATTATTGTCTCTTTGGGCTTCTGTGTCTGCAGAGACCTCTGTGGAGCCCTCAGCTGCGTCTACCTCTGCGTCTGTGTTGACGTCCGATTCTGTGTTGTCTGTGTCTTCATTCAAGTCGGCGTCTGTGTTTATGTCTGTGACCCCATCAGCCTCTGGTTTAACCTCCTCTGCCATCTCAATGAGCGTCTCCTTCTCAATCTTCTCTGGTTTAGCATTGACCTCGGTCGACACGGCGCCAGGCTCCTCTAAAGCACTCCTAGGCTGGTCCCCTGGATCTGTTAATTTGGTGGGAGGCTGGAGAATCACCTCTGGCTCCTCTTTGATTGGTTCCTGCTTCACCTCCTCCTCTGTCTTCTCCTCTACTTTTACTCTTTCCTTCAGGAATACTTGTGGAGGTCCATCCTCTACTTTCTCCTCTTCCCCTGTCTCCTCACTCACAATCACACTCTCCTGTGTGTCTGATGGTGCTTCTGGCACAATGGTGATCTGACGGTCAGGAATCTCCTCAGGCTTTCCAGCAGGGCTTTCCTCTGGTTTGGGCTCCATGGCCTTCACCTGTCCATTGACTAAGTCCTCATTACTGGCATCAGACACCTCGTTCAGTTTCTCACCCTCTGCCCTGTCGCCCACGCTGGTCCCAAGGCCCTCGTCAGACAGCTTATCACTGGCCTTGTCCTCTGCAGTCTCAGGCTCTGTCTTCTCTGTGACTGAGTCCAGTGTAGAGGTGGTCTCAGAGAGCTTCTCATCCTCAGAGCTGGCCATGCTGGTGTCTGATGGCGCTCGCTTATGTCCGGGCACCACCTTCACAGAAACAACACATGGTCAATCAATGCTGTGAGACCTTTTGACCTTTTATGACATTGTACGACACTATTCCATAACAGATTATGAAAACAGTGCGCTATACTACATACCAGAGTTGCATCCGTCTCTTCTTCTTCATCTTCCTCTTTGCCTTCTTCTATCTCCTCTAAGACGTCAGCATTGGCCTCAGCAATCAGTTCTCTCAGCGGTTTGTTGTCAACTACACTGCTAACAAAGGGATGCTGTATGGAATGGTGGCGAAACAATACAAGGTAGTAAATTATCCCACAATATGTAGTCACAGGAGCATACGTGTGACATCAGCACATCATTTAAATTAGGTGTTAGGGTGGGGTATTCCAGATGTTTGTTCTTCGCATGTGACAATAGAGGGAAAGAAGGCTTGGAAACAAGTTTTTTCATATGCAGGTTATCGGACATGCCGAGTCGTTCACCTGCAAGAGCTGGGCTGTGCACCACCTACGGTCCACATTCTTATCCAGTGCCTTCCTCAGAAAGTCATTGAACTCTGGTGACCTGGCAAACAGAGGGGGAAACATATTTAAGACTACTTTTCATTTTACCTTTATTTAACTAGGCAAGTCAGTTAAGAACAAATTCTTATTTTCAATGACAGCCTACGAACAGTGGGTCAACTACCTTGTTCAGGGGCAGAACAACAGATTTTTTTTTACCTTGTCAGCTCGGGGATTCAATCTTGCAACCTTTCGGTTACTAGTCCAACGCTCTAACCACTAGGCTACTACCGCCCCATACAATGAAACTCTTTTGTCACCTGGTCTAGGGTCTGTTTCTACGACACTAGTCCTGACTCATTCCTTCACCGCTCCCCCTCTACAAAATTATTCTACACTCTCACCAGCGTGAAGGCTGCATGAGTGTGGGCGGATCGGCCTTGGCTATTCTCAGCAGGACTCTCATGGGGTTCATCTCGTGGTTAGGAGGTTCTATCTGTGCCAGCTCAATCAGGGTGACCCCCAGGGACCAGATGTCAGCCTTGTAGTCGTACGGACGGTCCTTAGATGTCTCACACATCACCACCTCTGGAGCCATCCTGGAGAACCAGAGGAAAGAGAGAGGTTGTTTTAGTATGTGTACGTGTGTGTCAGGGTTTAAGTTAGCCGGTAATAGCCGGCTTTTGGACAGTATCTTTTATATTTTTTTAAAGAGGATGAAGAAAATTGGCTCAGGCCGATTGTCCGGGAAACGAAGAAACCAATTCCCAAATGCGAAATCATACTTTTTAGCCTATTCATTGATGGAAACACCAGTCGATGTAAATACAATGCCTTTGGAAATTATTCAGACCCCTTAACTTTTTACACATTTTGTTAGGCCTCGCCAACAGCATACCACCCTGCATACCACTGCTGGTTTACTTCTGAAGCTAAGCAGGGTTGGTCCTGGTCAGTACCTGGATGGGAGACCAGATGCTGCTGGAAGTGGTGCTGGAGGGCCAGTAGGAGGCACTCTTTCCTCTGGTCTAAAAAAAATATAAAAAATATCCCAATGCCCCAGGGCAGTGATTGGGGACACTGCCCTGTGTAGGGTACCGTCTTTCGGATGGGACGTTAAAGGGTGTCCTGACTCTCTGAGGTCATTAAAGATCCCATGGCACTTATCGTAAGAGTAGGGGTGTTAACCCCGGTGTCTTGGCTAAATTCCCAATCTGGCCCTTGAACTATCACGGTCACCTAATAATCCCCAGTTTACAATTGGCTCATTCATCCCCCTCCTCTCCCCTGTAACTATTCCCCAGGTCGTTGCTGCAGATGAGAACGTGTTCTCAGTCAACTTACCTGGTAAAATAACGGATAAATAAATAAATACAATTCTAAAATTGATTAAATTGTCGTCGTCTCCCTGATCAATCTACATACAATAAATACCCCATAATGACAAATTAAAAACAGGATATTAGAAATGTTTGCAAAAAGGAAAAATTACATTTACATAAGTATTCAGACCCTTTACTCAGTACTTTCTTGAAGCACCTTCGGCAGCAATTACAGCCTCGATTCTTATTGGGTATGACGCTACAAGCTTGGCACACCTGTATTTGGGGAGTTTCTCCCATTCTTCTCTGCAGATCCTCTCAAGCTCTGTCAGGTTGGATGGGGAACATCGCTGCACAGCTATTTTCAGGTCTCTCCAGAGATGTTCGATTGGGTTCAAGTCCAGACTCAAGGACATTCAGTGACTTGTTCCGAAGCCACTTCTGCATTGTCATGGCTGTGTCCTTAGGGTCATTGTCCTGTTGGAAGGTGAATTTTTGCCCCAGTCGAAGGTCCTGAGCGCTCTAGAGCAGGTTTTCATCAAGGATCTCTGTACTTTGCTCGCGCTGAAAAATATCCCCACAGCATGATGCTGCTTATATAGATATAAGGTCCCACAGTTGACAGGGCATGTCAGAGCAAAAACCAAGCCACCAATCAGGTGTGCAGACCTCCACCAATCAGGTGTGCCTTTCCAAATCATGTCCAATCAATTGAATTTGCCACAGGTGAACTCCAATCAAGTTGTAGGAACATCTCAAGGGTGATCAATGGAAACAGGATGCACCTAAACTCAATTTCGAGTCTCATAGCAAAGGGTCAAGAATACTTATGTAAATAAGGTTAAAAAAAAAAAATAATAATATTAATAATATATAATATAATAATACATAAATGAGCAAAACAGTAAAAAAAAAAAAAGGTTTCCTATTTACGAGGTATTTTGTGTAGATTCTTGAAGGATAAAAAAATCGATATATTTTAAAATAAGGCTGTACATTTGACCGGTCATGCTTATCGGTCTATGGGTTAATTTGCATCATTTAGCTAAATTAGCTCGTGTACAGTATATTCGTTATGCATCTTATTTACCACGCGTACTGCGTACAGATACAGAGCCTTTGAGTGTAAAATCTGTAAGACCACGTGGGAGCTGCTGCTGCTACAGCATCTCAAACAGCGCATCACACCCCACTTTGCAATGAGCTGGAGGCAGTATGCATTTTAAAAACATATACTTAACTGTTTGAAACCTGAATATTTTACTACACATTATGAGGCATGTCTCACCTTGATTCAAAGTAACCTAGCCAAAATCAGACCATCTCTGTGGAGGCAATTCTTTCATTATCCAGTAGCCAAACGCACAATCCTACTCATACAGTATTAGCAACCCATGCTAGTTGTTGCTTATTAGATCTCCCCTCTCTACATTTTGAATGGATATTTTCCATCTCTGTCAATTGACGCCGCTCGCATGTGCAGTGCGCTTTCCCCATAACTGCATTATGGAACAAACATTCACCCCGTAACCTACTGACTTGTGCACATTGTTAAGCTTATAATGTGAAAAAATAATAGTTAATCAACATTTTAAGCTGAATGTTCTGATCTGTGGCAACTGGTTGTTGTCACACGACTGTCCCAGGATCTGTTTGGAATAGGCCATTTCTTTCTCGACAAACTGACCAATAGATTCGGTACACTTTTCTACAATGGGGAATAGTGGATTGACGTAGGCTAGTGATGTTGCTGTTCGTTACTCATCTTGCTGGCTAATGTAAATGTGGACAGTTATTCTAACACCTTCAAAGTGCGCATCAGAATGATGTAAAGACCGCACATCGTTGCATTCTCGAGTTGCATCTTCTGTTAATATAAATGACCATAATCTAAAATGGATTTCTGTCATCCTGAGCACCGTGGGTGGACACCCTAATCAGGTTACGCACCAATGCATACATGTCTGGTAAATGAATCAAATGTCCAGTAAATTAAAATGCTGCTGGTCAAATGTCCGGCACCACATTTTCCTAACGGAAACCCTCTGTGTGTGTGTGTGTGTGTGTGTGTGTGTGTAGTGAGTGCCCACAAGTACCATTATTTGTGTGTGTGTGTGTGGTGAAAACTGGTGTGCATTTGTGTACTATTGGGAACATGAGTCAGTGCTTTGGACACTCTGAAAGAGCTTTTTCATTCACCCCTACAGTAATATACTGGTAATTAGCTTGACATCATCGCTGCGAAACAAATGGTTGCCCCATGGCAATGAAATACCCCTCACACAAGTTTTGTTCAGTTCAAATCAGAAGCTCTATAAAATGGATACAAAAAGAATCAGAACAGCATGACTCACCAATATGGAGTGCCAATGAAAGAATCTCTTCTCTGCAGCGTCATGGTATTCTTAGCGGACACGCCAAAGTCAGCTGAAAACAGACATAGATTCAGAATTTAGTAGTTGGGCAGAGATGGAGAATGACAGAATGCATTTCATTGTTTTTATAAGAAAAGGTTAATATAGGTTAGTATACATCCACATTATATGAATAATAAAGTACTACTTCTACTGTCATTGCTACAGTACCTTGTGATTATTTCAGAATGTTACTGTGCAGTCTCAACGCAGTCTTCGAGTACATCTGAGAGGTCAAATGAAGCGTTGTGTAGCTAGCGACTGCCTGCTAATTAAGGCTACGCCTAGCCCCGTCACGTCCCTCTGTATGCCTACATCATATGAATCATCATGGAAACTGTAGCTATGGATGCTATCACTTAACTCAACTGCAATCATTTACATATCCAAGGCTTCATTTGCATACATTTGCAGCCTGCGTGTTGCCAATAATGATGATGAATCGCCCACATCATGAAACCTGTATTTTTAACAATACATATCAGGCCAGTGTCCAGTCCACTACATTCTCTACTGGGCTGGATGCAAAGGCACTCAAAGGGGTAGTAATACTACACTTTTCCAGCCTAAAGCCTGTTAGGAGTGTCACGTTTGAACAATATCTTTTCAGGATACCAGTTAAACCTATTCACAAGTCAACAGAGGACAGCCTACTACTCATGAAATACAGTAGGAGATATTCTTAGACAAAGAGCCAATAGAAGTCCAGCGAGGCAAGGCCTTACCCAATTTGATGTCTCCCTCCTGTGAGAAAAGGATGTTCCCAGCCTTCAGGTCTCTGTGGATGACCTTGATCTCATGAAGGTAGGCCAGGGCCTCCAACGTCTGCCTACACACCACCCGGATCTGGGGCTCTGTCAGAGGCCTCTCAAGCTCTGCAGAGGCAAAGACGGAAGCATCCACATGAATTTAGTGTACCTTAAAATCTCTATCCACTGGAACTTTCTGTGTCGTATGTTGACATTTCATGAAGGTTTTACCAATGCTTTATGTACTGTATCCTTCATAGTACATGGTGAACACACACTAAACATAACAATTTGGAGACATGTGGCTGTAACCCTTAGCAACTGCAAAAGAACACTGTTCCATGCCCTTCTTCCCACAGCCAGCAGTCATAACTGGACCAACAGCATGGTAGAGTGAGTCACACCACCGGACCACTCCTGATCCAACAGAAGAGGTTCAACCATGACATCTCCTCTCTGTTTAAAGAGTGAATGCTTTTAAAAAGCAACGAATCCCTTTGAAAAACAGCCTGTGGCATCAATATGAGTCAGAAACAGTTACTCCAGTGTCAAAATTGACTACAAAGTGTAAATAGGATAATTTAGGTGATTAAGTCAGTCTAACCTAAAACGGAGTTTGGACCATCCGTGTGTCACAACGGGTAAATGATTTCATTTGATGATGTCCATTTGTCCACTAACATGGGGTGAAGAGCTGTGGTGATTGCACTCTATCCAATAGCATACACAATGAGACATACCTGCACAGCAGCCTGGCATTATCTACATAGTAGAATGTCGCACATTTTCTACTTGCGAAATCCTGCAACAAACTCCTTAAGATGTCAAATTGCGCAACTCAAACAATCTCAGCAAAAACATAAAAATTAATGACAGATGCCTTGTTTTATCTTAGATTCATTGTGGGGATTTTGAAGAAGTGAAATAGGCTTTAATGTCGACCATGTCTCACGGGGGACAAACATCATCAACCAAACGCGGAATCGGTCAGGAAACACACCTACAAACTGAAACCATGTGTTTGATGTATTTGATACCATTCCATTTATTCAGCTCCAGTCATTAGAACGAGACCGTTCTCCCCAATTAAGGTGCCACCAACCCCCTGTGACTTACATGCTTAGAGTGAAGAATGGTAGCAGCCTATGTCAACTCATTACACAAAACAGGCTATTTGTGCGATCATTATCAGCCTGTGTAAATTGTGATCTACTCACTATAAACTGTGTGGTACAATATAATGACAGGGTGTTGTTACAAAATGGAGGACATGTGGTCTCAACTCAAAGATTAATTTAATATCTTACATTTCACAGTGTAAAGACTGACACCCAGTGTTACAGATACACGTATCCTGTGTGTATTTCTTTTCTCTCCTTCTCCCCTCACAGGTGACAATCATCATTCCCCAATCAATCATCAATCAGAAGACACCTGCTCCTCTTCCCTTTCCCATTCCCTTGGTTTAAAAACCCATTCAGTTGTTTTCTCTGAGCTCAATCTCTCTGTAGATCTCTCTTGTTTGGTTTAGCAACTACATGTCACTTTGTTCCGTTATCCTGTGATTATCGTTTTGTGTTTGACTGTTTGTTTGATGGTGGGAAAAGGGGGTACCAAGACAAGTCGCCCATGGGCATACACTACCCGTTTTTATTTAACCTTTATTTAACCAGGCAAGTCAGTTAAGAACAAATTCTTATTTTCAATGACGGCCTAGGAACAGCGGGTTAACTGCCTGTTCAGGGGCAGAACGACAGATTTGTACCTTGTCAGCTCGGGGGTTTGAACTTGCAACCTTCCGGTTGCTAGTCCAACGCTCTAACCACTAGGCTACCCTGCCGCCCCACTACACTACCCGTAGGAATACTTTGTCTAAGAACACTAGTTAGAACTGGGTGGACCACCCACTGTATTTTTGGTTAGTTAGACTAACCTACTTCAATACAGCTAACTAACTTAGGGGTGTTTTTGGGAGATTTGTTTCTTTCCTTGGGTCCAGCTCAGGCCCTTTTCCTGCCCCGCTTTACCGTGTGTTTACCAAATAAACCATGAGTGTTTGACGGTAGATTTAAGTTGTCTGTGGTTATTCTCACCTTTTCACTGTTTATAATTTGCATGAGTTATGAGCCAAAGCGATTCGTAACACCCAGTTACATCTGCAGGCTTAATTTTGCAGCCTAGCGATTATTAAGAGCATTGGGCCAGTAACCAAAAGGCCGCTGGTTTGAATCCTTGAGCAGACTATGTCAAATCTGTCTGTGCCCTTGAACAAGGCACTTAAAGCTAAATGCGCCTGTAAGTTGCTCTGGACTTAGCGTCTGCTAAATTACTAAAATATCAAATCAGCAAGTCCCAATACAACTCTAAACCAATGGTGGGATGTTCCTTAAATTCCAAAGAACACAAAGGAAAGTACTGAGGCATTAAAACTGGACTAACCACTCCTAGAAATGGGAACTATGATAATGATACACTTTCACCACTCCACCACTGAGTGGAGGGAACATTCTACACTGGCTGAAATGTATTGAAATAGAAAAAAAACATTTGATCTGACTGATGACAGAGTGACATTTTCCATGTATTCCTTTTTGAAAATCCATACTCACCCAACATGACTGCATCGACAGCACCTCCCGCACAGAACTCAATCAGAATCTGAGGAGAGAAAAATACACAGTTACTGTACCAAAGTGTCCCCCCAATGTTATGTGCGTTTCAGAGTAACACTCAAAGCAGGAGACATCAACGTTTTAATTGAGGGAGCCTTGAGGTCAAATTCTTTGGCGCTGGATGAAAACAGCACTTCGCAAAAGGCGTTTGCGAGACAGTTTGATTCAACCTACTCTGTTGCATGCACAAACTTGTCATTTAATAAGATGAGTGAGTTTCACAGTGGATATATTCACATTCTATTATGTAAACTGTGAGCTTAATTCACATGTAAAAAAGGGACAACTCAATTACAGATATCCTTCACAGCAGAAATTCTTAACCTTGTGAAAGGTCTTCAAATTCTCATGGTCAATGCTAACCAGTGCAATAACTTATCAAGTGTGAGACTTCATGAAGGGGACTTTCTCATATTTTGTAAGGGATTCAGTTTGGCATACATGTTTGATGATGTTAAGATGCCAATAAATCTGCAGCAGAAACTACATCAAGTTTTTACATCAGCTCTATTTCAAAGAAAGTGTGGAGTCCTCAGACAGCAACGTCACTGCAAGCAATTCAAATCTGACCACACTATTTGTATTACAGGAAGATGTGAGGAAAAACAAATGCCTACTCTATTGAGCTCTGCTCCAGTGTTGTTCCTAAGAGGAAGAGTCATTGTAGCAGCCCTTGCCTCAGATACAATGGTCCACACACACAGCAGAGGAATGAGAGGTCTACTCTACATAACCTCTTAGAACCATTCCAACACTTCCTACAACAACTATTACAGAACTTTCTCAATTGACCCTTTGCTAAGCCCCATCCCAGAATGTAGGGCAACCAATTGCAGCACTCCAATAGATAGCAACTGTGTCAAATCTGACAACTCTGACAAGCTCACGTTTGTATTGCATGAAAGCCAGTGAGGGATATGGCAAAAACTGTTTAAAAATGTATGTTTAAATGGCTAAATAATTGAACAGTAGACCAGAGGTACTTGCTACTTGTTGTTCCTGAAATGCAGCACCTGTTGGAGATTTTTTTTAAATCTGAAATTACACTTGTTATATTGTTTGCTAGCTCTGTCTTATTGACCACCCCAAGTTTCTAACGCTAGCTAGCCACTTAATATAACGTTTTTTTTCCCTCAAAATATATGTTAGCTAGCGAAGCTAGGAACGTTATGAATACATCTCCAATCTGCTGTCGACATCAGGATACGATTTGAGAGCACTAGTTATCTCCAAAAGTGGATATAGCTTTGACTGCGTGCTGACAGTGAATTCAGAGCCCTTCAGTGGCTAGCTAAAAGTTTGAGATCATTGTGAGGGGATTTCGCCAGTGGTTGGATGGGGAATTGGGCTTCCCGGGAAAATGTTGTCCAAGGTTGCAACAGTAACCAAGGGGGGTGGGGCTTAGCAAATTGTAAATGGAAGGAACAGAACTTCAAACCTGTGTTGTGTTCAGTTGGCACACCATGGAAAAAATGCTTTGAGGAGGTACTACAGGAACATGTCACATAAGAACACTAATTTTCCGTTTTAAAAAGTTTGTCCGTTTGCTGCTGCTGAACACAACCGAGTCCGACTGAACGCAACCCTTATTTCTCTGTTGAAATGAACATCCCGAACATGGCTAAACATCACTATCGTGTGCATTGCGATTATTCAAAGACATCGCATCGAGCTGATCTAATGCAATTCTTGACTTGCACAGGACTAGGTAAGCGCACTAACCTACTGGTAAAGTTTCGTCTGGTTTATCAGATGATGTCATGAACTAATGCAGTTTTGGAGATGTGAAAACTGACCAGCCTCTGTGATAAAAGCTATTGTGAACTATACTATATCACCTGATCTATGGGAGCATAGCCAGGACGTGTCCAACAGCAGCTTGAGGTATCGGATGCACAAATCAATCAAAACCCTCACTGAGTAACGCCCATTCAGTGAGTTAAACAAAGAAGATGGAAAGACTGGTCATCCATTATATAATGATACACATCAATGGAGGGCTAACCGTTTTACAATAATGAACCATTTGAAACGGTTTACTAATGTTATCATGAATTAAATATGATACAATTATCCTTACAGCAGCAAAGATCTCCATTATTGATTACTATGCCTTAACAGTGCCATAAGACATCAGCCGCTAGCTACCATTTTACTGGCAGTGCCTGCCTTATGTATATTTCACAACATTCACTTACTGTTGCACAGGGTTTGGTATGAATGAGTCCTTTTTTTGGCTGAATGGAATGTTCACACACATTAACTAAACGCCTGACATGTTTTAAAGGCATAAGTTACACATTAATCTCTCTCAGGACTCAACCAGTGGCACACACTACAAGGTTTGATGTCTCTAAATTATTCATTAGCACTTTCTCAAGCCCAGAGTAGCAGTCCATTATCTTCCCATGGCTGCAGCCCCACAGCGGGGGATCACATGATACCACCTGGACATAAATGCGCTGTTGTTCTCTCCAAACACACCAACAGTGTGACAGGATCCTCTGACAGCGTTCACACAGCAGTTGATGGTGATTATAGTGCTTTTTGAGGTTGGTTCATTTATGAAAAAATAATCACGGTTTTTGATTCAGTTTGGATTATTTTTCAAAAATGTAAATGCATTATGAAATAAAGACAATGATTATTTCAGGTCAGGTCCACATTGGGTAGACATCAATACCTGGGGCGGCAGGGTAGCCTAGTGGTTAGAGCGTTGGACTAGGAACCGCAAGGTTGCAAGTTCAAACCCCCGGGCTGACAAAGGTCCAAATCTGTAATTCTGCCCCTGAACAGGCAGTTAACCCACTGTTCCTCGGCCATCATTGAAAATAAAAATGTGTTCTTAACTGACTTACCTAGTTAAATAAAGATTTTAAAAAATACAGAATTAGGAAATTACTATGAAAAAATAAGATATTTATGTTGCATTTACATATTACTTTGTTTTTTTTGAGGACTTTGTCATCATTTAATATCTGCTCAGGCAGTAGCAGCCAGCCACCTAACATTATCTCTATGCTCCCCATACTGTACTGTCTTTAGCCATCCTATTTAGATACACTCTCTGACAAAATCCTTTTACTAGTTCTTCAAAGTAGAAAAGGTACTTTCACAAACTGTCTCTATCCCTCTCGTCGTTGTGTACATTCCTCTCTCATGCGTTCTGTGTGTATCTAACCTTACATAGCAGGGTAAAAGTGTATCCGAAAGAATCAGCGCAGTGGATTCTGGTCATTGTAGTTAATTTCCACGTTTCTGCTCTGAACTAGGTTGAATATTTCCTTAGTGAAAACTTCAACTCCCTTCAACCCAGTGTCCCATAGTTCTTGACTTCTCTTGTGAATGATCTGATTTCTCTCTAGAGAAACGGCACAATGGGCTAACACAGAAATACAAACTAAACGGAATTCAAGTAATTGAAAATGATCGAAAAAATGCATAAAAACAAAATGGTCGCTCAGCACTATCCCCATGTGAAGTCTGGGGCTTGAGAGAGAATAAGGGGCGACATTGATAAGAGAATGTGAGGTGACCTTATTTAAATCTTAAGGTTAAGCTCTCAAGCACTGGTTTGTGAATAAATTAGGAATATCATCATGTTTGACTTGTGTGAGGTGCATATAGATTGATGTTTCTCAAGTGTTAGACGGTGAACTCCCGCACTTTAGCAGGATCATGAGTATACACACAAGTGTGTGAGTGGTGTGAACTGTGAACACTGTCAGTGGCCCTGTTCTCCACATCTGAGAAACCCAATCCCTCCAGAGGGAGCCCACTTACCCACAGTTTGCTTTCATAATAGAAGGCATCCAGCAGTTTGACTATGTAACGGTGATCACAGGAGGCCAGAATGTCTATCTCCACCATGTAATCCTCCAACTCCTCCTCTGTCTTGGTATCGATCACCTTGGCAGCAGCCAGGGTCCCAGTCTGCTTGTTCTGGGCCTGAAACAAAGACACCGACAAAGGAAATGAGTGAATATATTCCCCTGATAACAAGCACCATTCGATCAAACTCATACCGCAGAAAAAGAGCAACAGATTAATAGCCGTACTAATGGATAGTGGTTAATGTAAAGACATTTATGAACGGTAACGATAACATGAAAAGGCCACTGCCATTTTGGAGTTGGAGCATTTAGCATTGGAGTGGTTTATGGTAGAGCAGCTGAAGGCAATTTTCTAAAAAGGTCACATCTTTCTGTAAACGTATTTCATCATTCAGACACAAAAACATAAGAGGCTTTATATTTGCAGGAAAATCAGCTTGAGGAGAGGCCAAATTCACATCTGGGGTCAGGACAATTACAGTGTGGAGTCTCTGGAGAAAACTGATAATCTGTTAGCTGAACTGTATTAACTAGTCTATCAAGGTTAACTGTTCCTATGTGTTTCATTTCAGGAACAACTGATACCACATGCCCAAGCTATGACATCTATCCTCGGTGATAACTACTGTAGAAACATTTGCCAAAACATATTTTATATACTGTTTAATAGCAATATAAGCATGTTTCCGCTTTTAAAACAACAAAATTGTCATGACAGTTAAGTTACTGTGACCAGTAGCCATATAACAGACACACATGTTGACAGTAGGAAATTACAATAAAAAGAAGGGATTTAGGATCCAGCTCAAAGTCTGACAAAAGAGGAAGTTTGATTAGATATATAGAAAAAGGTATTAGCTTATGGCTTTAGGAAGCATAAACAAGCAACCATGTGTAATGGTCAAACGCATATAGATACATGCATGTTCCTTTGGCTACTTGCAAAGGCTTGACCTAGTTGAAAATGAAGACATTTAAAGGGGAGAATGACACGTTGTTCCATTCTCCACTTCCTCTCGCTCATGCAGACGGGGCTGCTATTTTGAGCTAAGCTTTGGCCGTAATGTTTATGGATACAGACCCAACCTAGTGGAGTTAAGGAAAGTTAAGGAGGGAAAGAGGGTGTGTCAGTGTAGCGAACTGCATCAGAATGTATATTTACACATAGTCACTCCCTTTTGTCTGTACCAGGCAACGCCTGCCCTAGCCTTAGCAGTCACACATTCAACACGAGGTCATACCTGTGACACTGTGCATATTTGCCTTCCTATTTTAGAGGGCTCTATGACCTCAGTTCTACTGGGCATGAGCCTTCACATTCCATCAAGAACTCTGATGGTTCATATCCAAGAAACAGTCTGACCTTTAGCAAAGCATAACAAGGAAACTGGCAAGAACACCAAATCAAAACATGTCCAGGGATTTACATTAAAGAAGCATGGGCACATCCCCAAGCACGCAGAAGAGAAGGTAATGCGCTCTCAAATGATGAAGGGGAAAGTAACCTAGCTACAGTATGTGAATAGAGGGCTATCAGTTGTTTTTATTAGCCGTTGTGACAGGGAGCTTTGGCTTGTCCTCACACCCACTTCAGCGGCTGTGCTCCACGGCCCGTCATGGGGTGAGCTCAGAGCTGTGACTCAGACTGAATGCCAAGAATCCCCTTCCTCCCAGACCCAGCCAGCTGATTCATCCACTGCTGCCACCTCTAACACCACCACACCTCAGCATGACACACCCACTACAGGGCTGTGAAATAACACATGGAATATGATATTAAAAGGATCACTTTTATTTATACCAAATCTCTATTTGATGTAAATCAAATCAAATGTTATTGGTCACATACACGTATTGGCATGGCATGTAATATACAAAGGTCCAGATACTTTTTTGTCGATTTCACATGTTTTTGAGAAACTTACCAAAACCAGTGATTCACTTCCTCATCCTCGTTGTACAGTACAGGGGCTCTGAAAAAATGGTCCAAAAACACCCAAGTACAGCTTGATTCGCAAGTAAATGGAATATAATGTTGCGGATAAAGTATAGAATGACAATTTCACGTGTACAACATCTAAAGACATGCACCACTATACTGAGCTTTTGCGTTTCTAAAAAGACGTATTTGGGTGTTTTTTGCAGCATTTGTTCCATGTTTTTTCAGAGCCCCTGTAGTACAGGATGAGGAAGTAAATCGCTGGTTGGGGTAAGTTTCTCAAAAACAAGTGAACAAGTGAAAAAAGGAGTGTGGAACCTTTTATATCACGCACTTACATCAAAAATAGAGATTTGTTTGTGAAAGAGCACACTTCTCCTTTAAGGTACAGCAGTGTGGAACAATGGCTGTAGGACAAGGGATGACTAAGATAATAGTGTACAGGGTATGATATTGTTATTACATGGTAACAGATTTGGTCAAGTGATCGGCTATGCACACTGCTCTGACACACGCACTTACCCCACCAGACATGCCACCAGGGGTCTTTTCACAGTCCCCAAATCCAGAACAAATTCAAGAAAGCGTACAGTATTATATAGACCCCTTATTGCATGGAACTTCCATCTCATATCGCTCAAATAAACAGCAAACCTGGGTTCAAAAAACAGATAAAGCAACACCTCGTGTCACAACGACTCTCCCCTATTTGACCTAGATAGTTTGTGTGTATGCATTGATATGTAGGTTACGTGTGCCTTTAAAAGATATATATGTAGTTCTGTCCTTGAGCTGTTCTTGTCTATTGATGTTCTGTATTATGTCATGTTTCATGTTTTGTGTGGACCCCATGAAGAGTAGCTGCTGCTTTTGCAACAGCTAATGGTGATCCTAATAAAATACCAAATATTGTTAACCATTAGGGCAAACTCAACTTACTACATTCCATGACTGGGAGTGGATAGGAATTATAAGTACAATTTGTGACTGATAATATTATATTACAAGCTGAGCTCACTGAAACAGTTGACATGTGTTTACTAATGACAAAATATATCCAGTTTAGACACACCAAAGATGTTCTTATGTTGACAGAGATATTAAACATTAGAATGCTTGACTGAAGATGACAAGAAAAATAATTACAAAACAATGACAACAGGTAGGTGTTTTCCCCAACTCTGTTTGAGGGCTGCAGTGTCTCCAGTCCTGGCTTTCATCATTGCCTGCTAATCAGCTAATGAAGACATGGGTAACTGGGGAGAATTGACTCACTGGCTAATCACTGACATTATTTGATCAGTTAAGTTCCAGGAAAAGGAGAGAATCAGCAGACACGGAAGGCTCCAAGGACTGAATAAGAGACTTCTGACCTATAGAATACCTGAACATGCGCATGCGATAACAATTTGTTTACATTAGACATTAATAAACACGAGGAAAAAATAAAATTGATTTCAAATTTAAATTTTTCTCTTGGTCATCAAAGCTCCGCTAGCAGATACCATGTAGGAACAGGTCAGCAACAAACAGTGATATTCCCTCTGCTCCATCTTGCTGACTCGGTCAAAGATGACACCCGTCCCAAACACGACAACGAAGAAAGTACCCCAGGGGGTAAATCATCAACAGTTCTATCTCACAGTGTGTTGGTCCCAACCCTGACAGAGTAATGTTCAGGCCTTAACTAAGCATGACGACTATTGAATGGTTTAGCTTACTAGCCGCAGAGCCAAGAATAGACTAATACAACTGTTAATTGGCAAAATAAAGGAAACATCAACATAAAGTGTCGTAATAGGGCATTGGGCCACCAAGAGCGAGAACAGCTTCAATGCACCTTGGCATAGATTCTACAAGTGTCTGGAACTCTATTGGAGGGATGTGACACCATTATTTTACAATAAATTCCATAATTTGATGTTTTGTTGATGGTGATGGAAAACGCTGTCTCAGGTGCCACCTGTTTTCAATATACTTTGTATCCCTAAATTACTCAAATGTTTCCATTATTTATGCAGTTACCTGTAGATAGCCAATGTACATTATCACAAATTTCCACCCACATACAGACCTTCCGACATGAGAACCTGCTACATGGTACTAACGCACATCCTGCTCACCCCTGAGCTATGCCAACAAAGTACCTGTTCACTAATGATGATGTGTCTACACTGCTGGGACCTTTCTGACTGATAAGGCCCACTTATCTAGGGAACTATTCAACTGTATCCTGTTTCCTATGAGGTTTACTGCCTGCAATTCACACCCTCAAGCAATCCATATTGCTCTCATCTTCACAGTCAACAATAAGCTCTTCTTGAATGTGAACTATTCTGATTTGTTTTGCAGCCAAAGAGTTCCCCTTCCCAACTGGCCATGAGGACTTTCATACCCCACTGCACTGCTGTTCTGGGAGTATGAACTTGAACCCTTTTATTTGCACTTATCACCCACCATATCATTATGGAGGCCCTGTTGACTTTCTAGGAGAGCCACTCCTTAAACTGAATTTTTGACACAGATAAGCATTGAAAATGTCATTGTTTACCAGTAATATATAATTCAGTAAGGATACCACTACCATATTCAATATTCATTCATAGAACAGTTGTGAGACATGTTCCCTTGGGTTGTGTAAAATAAAAAGGTACTGTTTAGGCAGGCAATGAGTCTTGCAATATTTCATGTTGAGGTAGCCTAGTATTTGACATGTCAAGGGTGAACAAAAACGACAAAATGAGATGGGCCATGAATTCAACTTGAGACAAAAAAAGGCATATTTGACATGCTGATGATAGGAGGGGTTGAGTTATGTCTCTCAGTAGAACTTCCTGTACGAAGGTATCATGAGTTACAGACTTGATCTTAATGGATTTTATATTGAAAGATAATATATCCGTTCGTTTTACCTTGTATACTTTCCCAAAGGCCCCATCTCCCAGTTCCCCAATAATCTCCCAGATTTCCTCCGGGTTCTCGTCTCTGTGTACGTGCTCATACTGTTTCTTCTTCTTATCAGACCCCAACTTGAAGATTTTACGAAAATTGAAGAACGACGACATCTTCTGTGAGTTTAGTATGAGTGGCCTTTCCAGCAATTCCCACAAAGAAAGAAGAATAATCCAAAATTCCCAATAACGTCCAAGTGTATATCAGGCTGTAATAGGGCAGCTTGCTCGCGCCACTGTGTCCATTTAGCCACTAGACAAGTAGACAGACGATTCTTGAAATAAACCCAATAATATTAAACTACAATTAAATACCCGCATTTACTCATGAGCTGAAACATCAATCGCGCATTATTATTATTGTAAATTAAACAGTTCACATAACACGTTGGCTACATTTGATCATTCTCAACCAAATTCACAAGGGTGGTCTTGGGATGGTTAACGTTACTGCCCCAATACACACACGGTCATTCTTAGACTATGTAACAACCTGTTTAATAAATGGATCTCAACAGACTAGCAGCATCTTCTTGAAGTTCAGCGGTAGCGATTTCATTAAAAAATACATACTTTTAACCCGTAGTTACGGCCCACCACGCAATCTAATTACAAGTCCTCTGTCGTCACAAGGAACGGAAAAATAAACGCGAGAATGAAAATAAGTTTCTCAGACTTGAAGCTCCACGAGACGGTAGTCATTTATGGTGTGGCCATTTCTAAACATTTCATTTTCTTCCGGTTGGTTTTAATAGGGAATATTCCTTCATACCGAACCAACTTCAGAATTGATAGAGTGCCTTGCCACCTCCTCCTTGCTGGATGTTGTGGAAAGCGCGTACCCGTGAAGCGCAGCCGCAATGAAAGCCTTGACATGGCCAAACAAAGCATTTGATAAATTCCATCCAACCGATTACTAATACATTAAACAAATTCCACTCAAATGTATTCTTCTTCATATCAATTTGTTCAATTCAGTTACCTGACTCAATTTGAAATTTAACAGGCTTGATATGTTTTATTCCTGTGCAATTAGCCGAGGCCTAAATACGATTCCAGTTCATCATCAAATCTTACATTTCCATATTTTAATTTTAATTAACTGATGTATTTTTTCCCGATTGGATTGACCCTCACCCTCCCTGTTCAAACTATAGTGACGCGAGTTATAATTGAAGTCCGTGCTATTGGCGCCACCTTCTGAATTGTTTTGTCACGCACTCTTTTGTCATTTGCAATTTCTGTCTCACATCGAGGTTCAAGCAGCCAGCTCACTGCTTTGTAGAAATATGTATTTCTGAAAGGCTTGATTTATTCCTGTCTATTAACAATAAGCCAGTCCATTTTTGAACCCCACTCCCCCTTGTCAGTCTGAAATAGGTTAGGTCCACATGTACAGTGGGGCAAAAAAGTATTTAGTCAGCCACCAATTGTGCAAGTTCTCCCACTTAAAAATATGAGAGAGGCCTGTAATTTTCATCATAGGTACACTTCAACTATGACAGACAAAATGAAAAAAAAATCCAGAAAATCACATTGTAGGGATTTTTAATGAATTTATTTGCAAATTATGGTGGAAAATAAGTATTTGGTCACCTACAAACAAGCAAGATTTCTGGCTCTCACAGACCTGTAACTTCTTCTTTAAGAGGCTCCTCTGTCCTCCACTCGTTACCTGTATTAAGGGCACCTGTTTGAACTTGTTATCAGTATAAAAGACACCTGTCCACAACCTCAAACAGTCACACTCCAAACTCCACTATGGCCAAGACCAAAGAGCTGTCAAATGACACCAGAAACAAAATTGTAGACCTGCACCAGGCTGGGAAGACTGAATCTGCAATAGGTAAGCAGCTTGGTTTGAAGAAATCAACTGTGGGAGCAATTATTAGGAAATGGAAGACATACAAAGACCACTGATAATCTCCCTCGTTCTGGGGCTCCACGCAAGATCTAAGCCCGTGGGGTCAAAATGATCACAAGAATGGTGAGCAAAAATCCCAAAACCACACGGGGGGACCTAGTGAATGACCTGCAGAGAGCTGGGACCAAAGTAACAAAGCCTACCATCAGTAACACAATACGCCGCCAGGGACTCAAATCCTGCAGTGTCAGACGTGTCCCCCCTGCTTAAGCCAGTACATGTCCATGCCCATCTGAAGTTTGCTGGAGAGCATTTGGATGATCCAGATGAAGATTGGGAGAATGTCATATGGTCAGATGAAACCAAAATATAACTTTTTGGTAAAAACTCAACTCGTCGTGTTTGGAGGACAAAGAATGCTGAGTTGCATTCAAAGAACACCATACCTACTGTGAAGCATGGGGGTGGAAACATCATGCTTTGGGGCTGTTTTTCTGCAAAGGGACCAGGATGACTGATCCGTGTAAAGGAAAGAATGAATGGGGCCATGTATCCTGAGATTTTGAGTGAAAACCTCCTTCCATCAGCAAGGGCATTGAAGATGAAACGTGGCTGGGTCTTTCAGCATGACAATGATCCCAAACACACCGCCCGGGCAACGAAGGAGTGGCTTCGTAAGAAGCATTTCAAGGTCCTGGAGTGGCTTAGCCAGTCTCCAGATCTCAACCCCATAGAAAATCTTTGGAGGGAGTTGAAAGTCTGTGTTGCCCAGCAACAGCCCCAAAACATCACTGCTCTAGAGGATATCTGCATGGAGGAATGGGCCAAAATACCAGCAACAGTGTGTGAAAACCTTGTGAAGACTTACAGAAAACGTTTGACCTCTGTCATTGCCAACAAAGGGTATATAACAAAGTATTGAGATAAACTTTTTTTATAGACCAAATACTTATTTTCCACCATAATTTGCAAATAAATTCATTAAAAATCCTACAATGTGATTTTCTGAAATGTTTTTTCTCATTTTGTCTGTCATAGTTGAAGTGTACCTATGATGAAAATTACAGGCCTCTCTCATATTTTTAAGTGGGAGAACTTGCACAATTGGTGGCTGACTAAATACTTTTTTGCCCCACTGTATGTGTAAGAAATGGCCTAGTCTTACTCATACATGTGCCTTATTGCAGTGAGCAATAAGGCACAAAGGTTCACAGGAACTTTGTACAAACATATTTAATAAAAAAGTAAGTAGGTTGGTAGCATAGCATCAAAAAGCAAAGCTAAATAGAACATTTGGAGATGACTGGAATAACTGCAAAAACTACAGAACATTATGCCCAGATAGGGAACCTCACCAGAAGGTGAACGTAACAAATATAGCTGTTGCCTATAGGTCTAGTGTGATCTCAACCACTGCCCTTCCGTTAAGCGTACCATAGAGCTGGTTATAGGCCTATAGCTCCGTCTTGAACCTGGAAGATTCCAACGGCAGGTAGGGTCAGGAAATGTATCATTTAAACATGAATAGGCCTATTCTTGAAGCATATCATGCATTATTTAGATGATCCTTTTTGTTTTATATACAATTTTAAACCGCAATTAAATAATTCAAGGAGCATTAGATTTAAACAATTGACAAATCATTTTAATAGTCTGAAAAAATAGGCCTACCAATACCATCCCTCTCAAAGGACAATGTCGAAAAAAAGGCCAATGTAGAGTCCACGCAGTGAAAACAGGTGGTGTTCTTGTTTGCCATTTTTGCGAACACACCTCAGTTCCTGGCAATTCGACACTGAGAGAAACTAATAAACAAAAGACAACAAACAAGTATTAGAAAACAAACAATTCAAACTTTGTGAACGAATATGTTTTACTTTAATAAATATTCCAGTCTCAGTGTATTTGGATTGTGTAGTAGGCCAAACAAACCAAAACATTGTCAGAGGTGTTCACTGGCCTCTACTCTCACATTTCAAATGCAGAATGTATGTGAAATGTACAGGTTGGCAAGTTC
Organism: Oncorhynchus nerka; assembly: GCF_034236695.1. Classification (NCBI taxonomy): domain Eukaryota; kingdom Metazoa; phylum Chordata; class Actinopteri; order Salmoniformes; family Salmonidae; genus Oncorhynchus; species Oncorhynchus nerka. The sequence continues at coordinate 27,939,345 of NC_088405.1, read as the reverse complement.
GAATCAGCCAGTGGATGAGCTCTATTGGGACCTCCACACAGTATGGTGGGGATCGTCCATACCATACAAACGTAACATATCATACTAAATAGAAAGTTCGGGTTTACGTGCAGAATAATGCTATGAGACCAAGTTGCAGCCCGACCTTTTACAGGGCTATCAGTTTCAATATTTTCAACAGCCTCTTTAGAGTTGGTGAATATTGTCAGAGGGAGTTTTCAGGGTAAATGTGGGAGAACACGGTATTCTGTACAGTAGGACCCAGCTAGCGTCGGCTCGAGGCTTCGCTCACGTGTTACAATAGGTAAATTCTGGGTTCATGAGCAAGAACAATAGAATGCATTATTTAAGATGACCAATAGAGTGCAGTATAGAGCCACTTGTTTCAACTTCTTTCTCAATAATGGAATGCGGTCAGGGAAAACAGTAGGCTAACAGACTGAGATAAAACGAACTATTGAAAATACAATTTTATTAGACTACAAAAATATGTCCTATGGCAATTTACTGAATGTGTTATAGTGGACTTGTAGGGTGTCATAATTTCAACTGTAAAAATGCGTATTGCTTTATACTCATTGTGTCTATTGGACTACTTAAATAACCCCGTGAGATTTATGAAATGGTCGATTTTGTAGCCTATGCCATATGCGTCATTGTTGGAATCCTATTTAGAGCAGACCTAAAATTCCTGTTGTAGCCTATAGGCCTATTTAATGATAGGCCTAACTAGTCATGGTAGATATGATCCCTTTAGATACGTCTATTCTACTATAATATTTGAAATAAGCTATTCTATTTTATTATATTCTAGTTGTTTATAAATATTATGTGTTTGGGAGCACGCTATTTTTAAGGCTATAGTAATTCATCAGCCCTACAAATGACAATGGCTAGAGTCACACCGCCCCTCATTTAAGGACAGTAACTGTCCAACACAAGGGCCAACCTACTTTTCTTTCAAGGAGGGCTGAGCAGCAGTGCTCTGCAATATGCGCTCGCCGAACCGCTGCCCTCCTTGTCTTCGGTGTGTTGTTTACAGTATTTCCTGCTCCGCAAAAATAACATGCAGCTGGTAACAACTTACATTGGATGGATGTAGCGGATCAGCGCGCACGTTGTGCATTGTTACGCCAAACTTTACTTGACAAACATCGACTTTTCTTTTAGGCCTACATTGTCTTTTTCGGAACAATTGCGAAACTTTCATTGACAATAAAGGATCATAAATGCCCCACACGTAACTAATGTCCCACCAACTGGATCAACATTTGTTCAAGATGCAGTTCCGAACTGTCCTTGAAGTGAAAGTTGTGGATGTGCAGAAGAGGCGGAATCCCTCCAAACATTATGTGAGTATATTCTATTGATTTCTGACAATACCAGACACTTGGCTTGTGCCTCATGACCATAAACAATAACTTGACGTTTTGTCTGATATATAATTTTAAATACGTACACTTGCTTATTATTTTATTTTCTGCAGTCAGTTTTTATTTTAGATTTACTTAACTAGGCAAGTAAGTTAAGAACAAATTCTTATTTTCAATGACGGCCTAGGAACAGTGGGTTAACTGCCTTGTTCAGAGGCAGAACGACAGATTTTTACCTTGTCAACTCTTGCAACCTTCCGGTTACTAGTCCAACGCTCTAACCACTAGGCTACCTGCCGATCCAAGTAAAACCGTCAATAAGTAAAACATTGAGTTATCTATATTGTAGAATTATATGCACTGGAACAAGTAGGAACGGTGCTAGTTTCCATAGAGGAAAATCAATTAATCTTCCAAATCCAATAGGATTAATTAAGCAGAGAGAGGATACATGTAACCAGTACTGCCTGAGGTCCCAAAGCCTTCCCCCCGCTGGGGTATCACATTGGGAGATCCTGCTGGCCTGGGAAGTCCCTTGAGTAAAACATAAATCAAATCTCATTATCGATGAGCTAAGCAACTGAAAATGCTTATCCTGTTTTAGAGAGAGGAAAAAGGCAACCCTTTGTCTTTTGTCTCCAAGGTTACAGTGTGACTTCCTTGCATGGGTGAGAGAGGGACACTGGGCACAAGGACTGCGAGCCTTTGGCAACTACAGTATTGCCACAGTGTTTTGAGATAGAAGACTGTTTCTTTCAGATACCTTCCATAACCTTTTGTCCAAAAAGCAATTTTGTTCATTCTTAAAAATGTTCTATAATGCATATAAATGAAATAGGGCATTAACAAGTATTGACAAGCCTGTGTTTAACTTGCATTGGATGAAATCCCATGTCCTTGTGCTTTTAGCCAGTAAGAATAAGTAAAAACACTACGTATAAATAAGTCATGTCTCCACAGTCCACATCCCAAGCTTTAATGGTAGGTGTTTTTCCTTAATATCCTGCCAGCATGGAGATATTCTGTGGAATCCGTTGGCCTCTTTGTCAAAAAGTCTTGAGAGTTTGCTGGTCATGCAGATATTATGCTGACTTGCATGCAGAGTACTGTGGACATGGTCAGATACCATGTTGGATTTTATTGCCAGTTTTATTTTGTCAGTCCAACAACAACACCAGAAAGTGCTTGTTTTGTACATGTATTGTACATTCAGCAGTATTATGTTGGGCTTGAGAGGACCTCTCTTGATGATGTGTTGAATGAGTCTCTTAGTGCCCAAAACGCATTATACATATAGTAAATGTGTGTCATACGAACAAATGAGGTGTCTGAACTGACATTACCATTTACTGCACAGCTCCAAATTTGCTCTCTATGCACAGTATGTAAGACATTCTCAAAGGGATCTATATTTACCACACTTTAGGGGCACTGTTGTTTCCTAAACACTTAATCCAAAGCATTTGGCCATGTCGTCTGCACTCAATTAACTGTACAGGAACTTGGTCCACCCTGCAACACACTATTTCTGTAATGAACTATGCATAAAATCAAGAATTGATTTCAAATAGGACAGTTAAGTCTTTACTGATTTGTAGTAATGTGTAGCGACACTTAGAAACCGCATGCAGATGCAGAACAATTAGCATATTTTCCTGCATCTGCAGTAGAAGAAAGGGTGTGTCCAAATGTTTGTGGCCTACATAGTAAGTGCCAGGGAGAGCTCCCACTCTAGCCATATAGTTATAGTCAACAGCCCCCTCTGGGATTATGCCATGGCTGTCGACTAGCGTCTGACAAAACAACATTGTAAAATACTAGAAAATTCAACTCTGGCCTAACTAGCTAGAGTATCTATCAAAGTTGGAGCCAATGAAGTGTAAATAGTTGATTATTTCCTTGAATTGTTTAAATGTAAAACCCAAAATGAAATGGCTAATGGTTAAACCCTGTTGACCACCTCTTTGACCCGGCACGGGCTTCTAATGAGGTGTGTGCAGACAGACCGGCCTAATGAGTTAGCTTGACCTCTATTGACCCCTTGAAGTTTAGTCTGAAGGGAATTCTCTATGTGTCATTGGGTCAGTCAAAACTAAGTGCTATTACAGTGCCTTCAGAATGTATTCACACCCCAACCTTTTCTACATTTTGTTGTGTTACAGCCTGAATTTAAGATTTTGTGTCACTGGCCGACACACAATACCCCATCATGTCAAAGTGGAAATATGTTTTTTAGACATGTTTACAAATTAATAAAAAATGTAAAGCTGAAGTGTCTTGAGTCAATAAGTGTTCAATCCATTTGTAATGGCAAGCCTAAATAAGTTCAGGAGTAAAACTGTTCCCAACATGACACATAATAAGTTGCATGGACTCACTCTGTGTCTAATAATAGTGTTTAACATGATTTTTGCATGACTACCTCATCTCTGTACCCCCCACCCCCCCACACACACAATTATCTGTAAGGTCCCTTAGTCAATCAATACATTTCAAACACAGATTCCACCACAAAGACCAGGAAGGTTTTCCAATGCCTTGCAAAAAAGGGCACCTATTGGTAGATGGGTAAAAATAAAAAAGCAGACATTGAATAAGTTATTAATAAGTTATTAATTACACTTTGGATGATGTGTCAATACACCCATTCACTACAAAGATACGGGCATTCTTCCCAACATAGTTGCTGGAGTGGAAGGAAATCGCTCAGGGATTTCACCAAGAGGCCAATGGAGACTTTAAAACAGTTTAATGGCTGTGACATGAGAGAACCGAGGATGCATCAACCACATTGTAGTTACTCCACAATACTAACCTAAATGACAGAGCGAAAAGTAGGAAGCCTGTACAGAAAACAAATATTCCAAAACATGCAACCTGTTTGCAATAAGGCACTAAAGTAAAACAGTAAAACATTTGCAGAAATTAACTTCATGTCCTGAATACGAAGCGTTATTTTGGGGGCAAATCCAACCCAACACATCACTGAATACCACTCTTCATTTTTTTCAAGCATGGTCAGGGCGGCATCATGTTATGAGTATGATTGCCATCGGCAAGGACTAGGGAGTTTTTTAGGATAAAAATAAACAGAGTAGAGCTAAGCACAGGCAAAGTCCTTGAGGGATGTGGCTCAGTCTGCTTTCCAACAGGCACTGGGAGACAAATTCACCTTTTCAGCAGGATAATAACCTAAAACACAAGGGCCAAATATACAATGGATTTGCTTACCAAGCCAATTTTGAATGTCCCTGAGTGGCCTAGTTACAGCTTTGATGTAAATCGGCATGAAAATCTATGGCAAGACTTGAAAATGGCTGTCTAGCAATGATCAACAACCAACTTGACACAGCTTGAAGAATTAAAAAAATAATAATGTGCAAATATTGTACAATCTATGTGTGCAAAGCTCTTGGGCCTACCCAGAAAGACACAGCTGTAATCAGTTGCAAAGGTGATTCTAACATGCTGTATATTCGCTCACAGGTGTGAATACTTATGTTAATGAGATATTTCTGTATTTCATTTTCAATAAATTTGCTAACATTTCTCAAAACAGGTTTTGACTTAGTCATTATGGGTTATTGTGTCTAGATGGGTGAAAAAAAAGTAATCTATTTTGAGTTCAGGCTAACACACCAAAATGTGGAATAAATCAACGGGTATGAATCCTTTCTGAAGGCACTGTATACGTCTGACGTATGGGACTTTGTTGTTAATGAATCTTCCTTGTTTGTTTTCTTCTGTAGGCATACCTCATCAATGTCACATACTCTGACTCCACCTCTCATGTCATCTATAGGAGATACAGCAAATTCTTTGATCTCCAGGTAAAAGTCGATTTCTTTCCGTTGGCTGATATCACCATAGCACAATGATATAGAACCATGTTCCAGTATCTGTTTGATCATGCACTCAATCATCTTAAACTTATACTAATGTAAACGCGTATTTAAAACGGTCAATCTGTATGTTTTAACATCTATTTGTCTTTCCATGTATACATTTCCTCACTCACTTTTCCCCAACCCTGGATTTCCTGTCAAACTGACCTGCTGCCCTCTGAATGGGCCATAATACTCATGATCTATTAAAATATGTTGCAAAATACATTGCTATGAGGTTCTCTATGAGATTACATTAAACATGAACTTTTGAGTTTTGGACGTCTGGGGCTCAGTGGGGAGTCAAACCTCAATGCTCTGTGTGTTCCCCACAAAATGATGCTTCAATCAGGGGAAGCCCCAACTGAAAAGCCCCATTGAAGACCACTGGTGCCTGGCGGAAGTAGGGAAAATCCCATTCACCCATGCAGTCTAGTGGTGAGAGGAAAAAATGACCTCAGACTGAAAGATTGGATGTGGGGTGAAGTTGCCCCTTTATTGGTTGGAGGGACACCAAAGCCCTCGAGGGAAACTTCTTGAGCTGCTGATGCCAGACTTTCCAATTGAAACCCACTGAAGATACATGAATGTAGGGAGGCCACAGCTCTGAACAGTGTGGGTTCAGACTGTACTGCAGGTCTCGTGACTGTTGAAGTCGGACCCTTGACTGTTCCAGGGACCCTTGCTCTGTTTGATAGAAGTGGAGCATATCCCCCGTCTCTGTAAACATTAGTCTTTTCCAGAGACCCCTTCTCCTGGCTCTTGCTCAGTTTCAGTGTCTGTAAGGCACAAAGGTCAACACCTGCCCGCACAGAGAATGGGTAGGGATACTGCCTTTTACTAGTCCCTCAGTCACACAGTATGGTCCATTAGTCAGTTAGGGTGTTGTTCAGCCCTTGTATTATTATGCACTGACTGAAAGCATATGATGTATCATTTATCATAATGTGGGACCATGTACAGGAAGAAGGGCAGACTCATTGGTCGATCCAGGAAATTGATTCATAGTTATAACATTAGTAACATGGTTAGTTATCTTTATCAGTCTCCAAGTCCTCATCTGAACAATGTTTTGTATTTTTGTGGAAGCAATTTAGTTTAGCACTTGATTCTATTGTAGCCCAATTTGAGAGTGACAATATCACACCAGCTTTTAAACAGCGGTGCCCTTTATAGGTCTGTAGATGAAAACATTGTGGCAAGCAGCCTCCACTGAACACTTGTTGAGTGTTTGAGTCTCCTGGAAGTCCTTCCGGGCCAGTGGGCTTTGTGACCTGCCTGGAGGTATAGGATCCAGCTGAGGAGATGACAGGCTTCAATCCCAAGATGCACTGAGTGGAAATAAAGGGGAAGTCAAGATCAGGAAGGAGGGGTGGGGGAAGGATGGAGGGAGGGATGGCCATTGGGGAGTGAAATGACCACCAAAAATGATGAGAGTGAATGATAAGAGTGGCTTTTCCTGTACTACATGTTGGATATAGTAATGAATCCTTCCCGCTTGCTCTAGATTGTAGATACTCAAACACAGTTTCTCGCTGTGTTTTAGTGATGCATATATTTCCAATAGTTTTAGATTTTTCAACATGTATCATCTAAGATTATGACGTTTCACTGTACTTCATTGCCAAAAATGATTCATTTTCTAGCAGTAGTTAGTTTGATCCACTCCTTCATTCCTCTCTGTTCTATGAAGTCCTCTAGTGGCTTCTATTCTTGTTTTAAGCTAAGTAGACACAAAGCCTGTCTGTGTGTGTTAGTGTTTGCCTGGTGCCAACAGACACTTACAGTTCATCTGAGACTCAGCTCTGTTATCTGTCCTTTCAGCACAATCACACTCTTCAGTTCAAAGCTGGCAGGGAACAGGAACGTGCTTTGCACTCTCTGGCTCGCCAAGGGATCATATGCATGATGTTGTATGAAATAATGAAATCTGAGATTAAAATGGTGGTTGGTGTACACAGTTGTAACATAAAGCCGGACATGAATTTTCATGGGTTTATGAAATTGCCTCTCATAGTTGTTTGTCTTTGAAATTCAGTAGCTCTTGATAGCTAGATGTGTAGTATTGTTAGCAAGTGTTCACTAGCTTAGTTAGTAATTTGTCTGTTAGATAAAGTATCCCTTGGAAGAAGGGTGATGGTTTAAGTACACTTGCTCCTTGTTTTGCCAGCCTCTCTAGCACACTCATCAGAGCTCTAGTGATTGCTCCTCAGGGATGCAATCACTATAAACTATTATTTTCCATCCAGTTCACTCTTTCATATTCAGCTGATTTCACAGTATGTAATTTGTGGAGTGTAAAAACACATGATTAATCTACACAGTTCTCACCAGTTCCTGAGATTTAGCTCAATAATGGCTTTAATTTTGTTGGGTGTAAAAATGTTGCAGAGCTTGTGTTCCTACAACATCATCTCTGGTGTGTATGTCTGAGAGAAATGTTTTCACCCACACATTTAATTTTGAACTATGCAGAAATGATCCCGAACAGAGTTTCTACCCTCAAAGAGAAATGATCTTCCCCGCTCCACACCCTTGGACCACAGAGGACATAACACAGAGGTCATGACATTCCACTGGGCGATTGTGGCGTGTGCAAGTTGGCCCGTTTCCCTTCACTCTCCGCTCGGATGGAAACTCCTCTAAAGGTCCCTTAGTCACTTTATTTTTGGTGTTCAGGACTTGGACCAGAATCAGAACGGCATCTCTGTCTGCACTGTAATTTGTCTGTTGCCCTGGTTTCCTACTGAAATAAGCAGGCTCCGTAACAAGTTTGTTCACTCACTCACTCTTATCCAAAATCCTACGAGCTTTGATGTCATTTTTAGTGTGAAAGTATTAATCATGAAACCCTGAGTGAAGCAATGGAAGGCAGCATCAATAAACTGTTGAGATATTGATCAGTCCTAAGTGTGCTAGCCATCATCTGTAATTGGTCAAGGATGCAGTGTCTTGTTCAGTACATTTTGAATGAGGTGGCCAATGTGGGGCACAGACCCAGTTTAGGGGAGGCCATAACATTTCGATCCTTAATCGATTAATTTATTTATTTATTTTTATAGTGGTTAAACGCATTAAATGCTTCAACTTACAGTATGTTTGGTACATTTTCCTGTTCCCCAATTAAAATATGTATTCCAAAAGTGTTTGCATTCAAGGTCAGGATTTTATATGGGTATTAGCATACAGCAGTAAATTCACTTGAAAGTACCACCCGGAGTGCAAATTATACTGTGACTTTTGGGGGGACCTCCTATGTGGATACATTCCTTTTATGGTTTTTATATTGTGGGTGGGGAAGGTGAATGGGCATAAGCATCTGCCTCTGATTCCAAAGGTTTTAAGTTAAAAATCCAGCGATTAGAAAGTAGTGTTTTATATTTAGCCTAACCTTAAGATTTCTTAGTTAATGCCTAAACTTAACCCTTACCTTAAAAGTTATGAGTTAATATCTAAACTTCACCTTAAACGCTTTGAAATGTGATGTTTGGAACTTTGACATTTGAGAAACGTGAATGAACATCTAATTCTGACGTGAGACGGCGAAAGCTAGTTGCTATTACAAACGCCGTAAGTGTAATGACATTCAGCCTAAAAAGTGGCGTGTATTCATAGATGCCAAGGGAAGCCGGGCTGCCCCAAAAATGTTAGCAATAAAAAAGACTTTGTATAAAATTATTTTATCATTCATGTCTATCCTTGTTTCCAAATGCTCCTTCAATTCGCAAGAGGCTTAATCTATTTCACCAGAGAAAATATCTGAGCAAGGCAAACAGCGCCTCTCTGTCTTAGTATCTGCAGCCCATCTATCTGATACTGTCTTGCCAAAAAGAGTATGACATGCCATGTGATGTTTGGCCAGACCGCATCAGATACATGGGCTACTCATACTAAGACAGAGGGACGCTGTTTCGCTTGCTCTGATGCTTTCTCCGGTGAGATTGAGTCTTGCTGTCGGTGCACGTCTTGGTAAAAATTATCAATATATTCAGAGAGAACCTATCAGATCTCAGAATTTCTGCTGTGGCCACCCCCTGGATATGCCACTGCAAGGGTGAAAATCGTAATCATAGGAGTACTGTGTACCAAGACATCCAACCAAAACCAGAACAAATAGCCGGCCAAACTATCCCTCTCAGCACTGCCTGGACTGCGCAAAAATGCAAATGCTTTCCGTTTGAGTTATATTAGGTTTTATTTTCATCGTTTTGTACAGAGTAATGACATGAAAACAGATTTGCCTCTCTGTCTTTTCATTTCTCTGTTGTGAACTACATGCAGTAAATACATGTACTGTTGATGCTAGAACACAAATACTGCATGGAATTCAGTTGGCTTCCCACTCAAACATTCTTCCACCCTCTTTCTGTCTGAGAGCTGAACAATACTCACTGTCTCTTTTTGTCTCCCTCCTATTCCTCTCTTTGTGTTCTGTTTATGTATGTCTGTGCTTCAGGAATACTTTTTATAGTATAGCAATCTGAAATATACTTGAGAATCATAGTCACTGACTGTTTGGCAATCATTTCAGTTAGGGAGTAACATGTAAAAGATAGCTGTTAGAATGTTTTTGTTTGTTGTAATGTTTTCCCCCTTCTCCAAATTTCTTGATTGCGATCTTGTCCCATCGCTGCAACATCCCAATGGGAGAGGTGAAGGTCGAGTCATGCGTCCTCCGAAACAGGCGTCTGGCCTGTCACAAGGAGTTGCTAGAGTGTGATGAGCCAAGTAAAGCCCCCCTCGTCCAAACCCAGATGACGCTGGGCCAATTGTGCGCCGCCCTATGGCACTCCCGGTTACGGCCGGTAATGACACAGCCTGGGATCGAACCCCAGGCAGTAGATCCTAGCATCTGCATTTTAATCCGCCCCTAGGGTAGACTTGGCTGACACAGCACTTTTAACATATTCAACTGAACTGCACACTTTGGGAAAGAAACACTGTATACACAAATATAATATCTCCTGGGCAACTGACTAAAGCTGCCGGAACACAAATGTAACAGGAGAAATGCCCGCACAGGGAGTTGTGATTCCAAGCTGTTACTTTGTTTCCATGGGAATGATGGGTCTCCCACCTGTCTCGGGAAGTTTGGAGCAGATCCAGTCGTGCCTAAGAGGGATCCCGTCATCACTTTGGGATTGGGAATGTTCTCTGTTTGCCAGGGATCTGTTAGAGGTGTGGAGAGAACTCTCCTAGCCTGCGGGGAACAGGCTACTGCTATCATGTCCACCAGCGATACAGATAACATGGTACTATGAGTGTGTGGCACAATCTCAGATAAACACTCAGATAACTAATAGGAGCTTATTGTTTATCTGTCTGTGCCATACACTCAAAGTAACATGTTATCTGCATCTCTTTTGAGAAATGCAATTTTGAGAAAAGCCCAGCTTTAGTGAAGGTACAGTTGAGTACTCTGTAGACATCATAATGGCAGTGTGTAGAGTAATGACATGAAAACAGATTTGCCTCTCTGTAAGCTTATACCATATTTTGTTTCTTTGCATTGTTTTGTACGATACATTGAATCTGGTTTTAGTAGAGTTAAGTCTTTGCTTTTTTGTCAGTAGCATTTTGCCATAGAAATGAAAGTTTCCCATCTTCCCATTTATATACTGTAGATAACTTGGTTAACCAAAACAGCTCTTACTGTTCAGCTTTTCCCCCTTACCCTCAAAGGACAATATTGAGTGCTCTCCCCTTCAAAGGAAACTCCTCATTTACGGTCTCTGTTTGTTTGTGAGGGGGAAATACCAAGGTCCAAAATAGATGTAAAGTTTCATTAACAGAAGCAGAGAGAGAGAAAAACCACAAGAAAATAACTAAACCAACTTTAGCTGGGACACCCTCTCAAACAACCATTCCATCCTAGACAAGTTGGCCTGGGACTCTTTGTGCACCTGGTTCTTTTGCGCCCTCTTTGGTCCACTTTGGCCCTGGCCCAGTCCCCTGGCCTAGATACATCTGTTCACAGCATCAGTCCCTCTCCAGAGCACATCTGGAACAAGGAAGAGCAGGACCACATCTGGAGCTGAGCAGGCTTGTTACTGTACTGCATGTGTTTACTATAGCACACTGCAGTGATTTATTAGACCAGGAAACCCGAAGCTCAGGGAGCGTGACGCTAACAGATATACACTTGACACTTAAAGGGTGCAAAAGAACACACCTTTTCACACTCACCAATGCATGCACTCGTGTATTCATGCACATGACACGCTACATGAACACATGCGCTCATGAACACATTTAAGTACATATGTACACACACACACAACCACCCAAACAAACACACATGGGCAAACTCGCAGGCATGCATGCATTCACAGCAGAATGCATTTTTATGGGATCTCGTCATAAAAGACCACTTGATCCAGAATGACCTCTCCTTCATGCACATCTGTTGCCCTAACTCAATTTTATTATTGGGTTACTCCATTTTTAATGCACTCCGTAGCGACAATGATCATGGTTCAAGAACTGTCTCTGAAACTACAGTCGGAAGTTTACATAGACTTTAGCCAAATACATTTAAACTCAGTTTTTAATGTTTTTTTTTTTTTTTTTTTACAATTTCTGACATTTAATCTGAGTAACAATTCCCTGTTTTAGGTCAATTAGGATCACCACTTGATTTTAAGAATGTGAAATGTCAGAATAATAGTGGAGAGAGTGATTTATTTCAGCTTTTATTTCTTTCATCACATACCCAGTGGGTCAGAAGTTTAGATGCTACCAAATACTAATTGGGTGTATTTGCTTTAAATGATTTAACTTGGGTCAAACGTTTCGGGTAGCTTCCCACATTAAGTTGGGTGAATTTTGGCCCTTTCCTCCTGACAGAGTTGGTGTAACTGAGTCGGGTTTGTAGGCCTCCTTGCTCGCACATGCTTTTTCAGTTCTGCCCACAAATGTTCTATAGGGTTGAAGTCAGGGCTTTGTGATGACCACTCCAATACCTTGACTTTGTTGTCCTTAAGCCATTTTGCCACAACTTTGGAAGTATGCTTGGTCATTGTCTATTTGGAAGACCCATTTGCGACCAAGCTTTAACTTCCTGACTGATGTCTTGAGGTGTTGCTTCAATATATCCACATAATTTTCCTCCCTCATGATGCTATCTATTTTGTGAAGTGCACCAGTCCCTCCTGCAGCAAAGTACCCCCACAACATGATGCTGCCACCCCTGTGCTTCACGGTTGGGATAGTGTTCTTCAGTTTGCAAGCGTCCCCCTTTTCCCTCCAAATATAACGAGGGTCATTATAGTCAAACATTTATATTTTTTGTTTCATCAGACCAGAGGACATTTCTCCAAAAAGTACGATCTTTGTCCCCATGTGCAGTTGCAAACCGTAGTCTGGCTTTTTTATGGCGGTTTTGGAGCAGTGACTTCCTTGCTGAGTGGGATTTCAGGTTATGTCGATATAGGACTCGTTTTACTGTGGATATGGATACTTTTCTACCTGTTTCATCCAGAATCTTCACAAGGTCCTTTGCTGTTGTTCTGGGATTGATTTGCACTTTTTGCACCAAAGTACATTCATCTCTAGGAGACAGAATGCGTCTCCTTCCTGAGCGGTATAACGGCTGCGTGGTCCCATGGTGTTTCTACTTGCGTACTATTGTTTGTACAGATGAATGTGGTACCTTCAGGCGTTTGGAAATTGCTCCCAAGGATGAAGCAGACTTGTGGAGGTCTACAATTGTTTTTCTGAGGTCTTGGCTGATTTCTTTTGATTTTCCCATGATGTCAAGCAGAGGCACTGAGTTTGAAGGTAGGCCTTGAAATACATCCACAGGTACACCTCCAATTGACTCAAATTATGTCCGTTAGCCTATCAGAAGCTTCTAAAGCCATGACATAATTTTCTGGAATTTTCCAAGCTGTTTAAAGTCACAGTCAACTTAGTGTATGTGAACTTCTGACCCACTGGAATTGTGATACAGTGAATTATAAGTGAAATATTCTGTCTGTAAACAATTGTTGGAAAAATTCCTTGTGTCATGCACGAAGTAGATGTCCTAGCCGACATGCCAAAACTATAGTTTGTTAACAAGACATTTGTGGAGTGGTTGAAAAACGAGTTTTAATGACTCCAACCTAAGTGTATGTAAACTTCCGACTTCAACTGTAGGTTTAACATGTCTAGAACACTTCATGTGGTTAGACTACCTACACTAATGCACACAGAACTGTGAGTTCTGGGGGTTGTTGTTGTGAGTGTGTTTTCAGATGACTGTGTTGAGTGATGTAAGGCTGTCTGCAGTTGAAAGTGGGCCTGTGTCTGGTACATAGTAGCTCTTCAGAGACTATGTAATTACACCCCACATTGTAGTCATTTAATTGGGAGGTCGACTGACGCGAAGAGGCCATGACCCAGTGGTTCTCCTCCTGATCTCATCTAGATTCCTACATTTTGAGCTTCCTCCCATTTATTGCTGATAGCTAAATGGCTTTGTTTGTCACATATACTTTATTGCCACCAGTAATTGATTTAAGTTTGAAATAATATTGACCATAAAAAAACTACTTAGCACTTAGGACTGGATTATTTGAAAACTGTTATCCATTTGTTTAATATGAAAAAAGTTAAGATGTCCTTTATTTCGCTTTAATTCCAGATGCAGATCCTGGACAAGTTCCCAGTGGAGGGAGGGCAGAATGACCCCAAAAAGAGAATAATTCCCTTCTTACCAGGTCAGCATGCCGACATGTACAGAGAACATACTGCACTCATCAACAAGTATAGCAGCATTTTAGAGGTGGGGGTTTGACAACACAATGAAACAAAATGCAATGAATCGCAAGAGCACACAGAAAGGACATGCATCTCAATCTTTTTGAATAGAAATGGGCCTGTTATAACACACCACATTTCTATTCTTTCCACTGTTCCAGCTGGGTGAATAAGGCTGTGTTGTGGTTGTGGTATGGCAGTGGGAGGCTGGTAGAGAGAATCTCTCTAATCTGATAACCTCAGCATGCCCCAAAGGAGTAAAGAGTGCCATTGTCAGAGAGCTGCACCGCTCCCAAACGTCTGGATAGTGTTGTTTACACTGCCTTGTAAAACCTAGCCAGGGAGTTGGCTCTGTGCACTTAGTCACTCGAAAAGAAACAGTCCTCTTACTGTTATCACAGACAGACAGGGTAACAGAAAGACAGATACACACACACACATTTCACACACATATTTGACATTGGTCTTTTTCATGAAATGTTGTCTTGAGTACTACATACTATTTAGAATAGGCCTACTACATAATAGGCCAGACCTTTTTTCTTAAAGGTCCACTGCTGAACGCTTCGGTCTGTGCTAATGTCATGCCACCTGGTGGTAGCTTTTAGAAACAGCACATTCAATGACAACTCAAAGTGCTATGTCTCTTTTACAGGTAAAGTTTTATTTCGGCGAAGTCAAGTCAGAGACGTGGCTGTGAAAAGGTTGAAGCATCTTGATGACTACTGCAGGGTAAGAACAAATTATCACGTTTTTTTCTTCACAGTAAATGATGATGCATTGTTTGCTGCTTTAAAGGGATGCTTCGGGATTTTGACAATGACGCCCTTTATATACTTCCCCAGAGTCAGCTGTAGTCATGGATACCATTTTTATAACTCTGTCCAGTATGAAGGAAGTTAGAGGTAGTTTCTCGAGCCAATGCTAACTAGCATTAGGGTACCCATAGACTTCCAGTCATTGCGCTAACGGTAGTTAGCATTGGCTGGAGAAACTCTCTAACTTCCTTCATACTGGACAGAGACAGAAAAATGGTATATACGGAAGTAGATAAAGGGTCTCATTCCCAAGTATCCCGTTAATGTATGGCAAGAGGTCTATCTATTACTCATAACCTCCTAAGGAGCCACATCTTACACAGTCCAGTCATTTCAAGAAATGGTTTAGATTGAATGTTAGCATGTTTGCTGTGGTAGAGACAGGCCTCAGAAGCTATCTCCTCTACCAGCATCCACAGGAAAGTCCTGCTCTATCTTCTCTTATGTCATTTCCTTCCACGTAGTGGGTTTATATAGGAAAGGAGGGAAATAGGGGCACACAGGTCAAACACAGCATCTGTAGAACAGAATGACTCAGCATTTGAGAAGGAGAAATGAACACAGCTAGCCACCTAACCTAATTTGTTTCAGGCTTTCTGAGATCTGGGACACTTGGTGGCTTGCCAAGTGGGGCTGTAATCGCACCTATTTATTGTGGAAAAAAACTGAAACTTGTCTTGTGAGCTGAATGCAGATTCTTGTGACCCAAAGTGTGGAGTCAAAAAAAAAAAATGTTCTAAAATGATCTGTTTTACAGTATAATATAAATACTGTATACACCTATGTCTATCATATACATCTGTTAATTGTGTGTACAAACAGTAGAAGTAGTTTTCAAAGCAGACAAAGTTGTAGTCCTGTCAGAGAGGATTGTGGTAGTTATCGTCCTCCATCTGTTTTCCTCTGTGTTATCCCTGCTCCGGGTTCTGATCCCTCTTCCTTCCCCTTTATCCTCTCCGCCGCTGAGTAACAGGGCCTTACTGAAGTGTAAACTGTGCCGTCCATATCCGTACTATACAGGAACACACACACAGTCCTTTTGTGATGTAATGGCAGGCTTTCACATATGGAGTCAGTCAGTCGATGAAATCCAGGGTACATGTGACCACATTAGCTGATAACGTTGTCTTGATGATGTTTCATGAAGTATTGTGAATGAGCATTATACTATTTCACAATTATAATATTTTCCATCGCTCTCCCTCTCGCCCTCCTTCCCTCTCTCCCTACAGGCCCTGATGAGGCTCCCTAACCAGATCTCCCAGAGTGAGGAGGTGCTGAGGTTCTTTGAAACCAAGGCTGAGGACCTTAACCCTCCTAAAGAGTGAGTTTAATTTATTATAATAATACATGGTTATCCCACATATTGTAATGTTTTATAGTGTGGCTATTTATCAATTTCTGTCTTTACTGTTTGGGGCTAATTACCGGTTCTTCATGTTGTACTTTTCAGCTGTACTGTAATGTATCAAACACTGCCCCCAAGTGGACGTGTTACAGCAGTACAACAACAAGCATGTTTAATTTAGGTTACTATGTACTAGTAGTTCATTTGCATGAGTATGATTATACCAAGCATATGTGTAATGTGTGTGTGTGTGTGTGTGTCAGTGTGCTAGCAGCTGGTGCAGACGTCTCTCACCCACACTGACATGTTTTGACCTCCAAGTGACCTCATGTCACATAGATGACGGATGGTCAGCAAGGCACTGGTGTTTTATTAATGATGATACATGGGAGGTGACACCTGATCCTAGCGCAGAGCTTTTTGTTCATTGGTATTATGAGAGGGAGGTTAAGTTCAGGTCTCAGGTCAGACAAGGCATTACTAGAATTAATTTATCATCCTTAGGGCTGTGACGGTCATGGAATTTTGGATGACGGTTATTGGCTAGCCAAATGACCACAGTCACCATAATAACTGGTCGAATAGGATTTATTTTGATTGGTTATTAATTTATATATTTCTCCTCTCCTCCGCTAGTTGCTGCATGTGCTGCCATAGAAATAGAATAGAACCACTGCACTTTGTATACCAGGGTTGGCTGGCCTTCTCTAGTCACTCGTAGGCTCAGTCACTGGTATACTTTTATTTACAAAGCCATTTTGTGTTTACTACCTTTTTATTTGTGCATTTTTATTGTTCAGAAATGGACTTTATCCTGCTAACTGTTCCAAATGTCCGAACTGAATTTGGTAAAAGGGCTTTCATGTACTCTGCGCCATCGTCTTGGAACACCTTACAAAATACTTTAAAACTGGAAGAACTTGTCCCGATATGGTGTTTTTAAATCACTGATGAAGGATTTTGAGGCTGATTCCCTGACCTGTCAATATTTTTAATTTGCTGTTTTATACTCTTGTGAATTCAATGGTTTTTACTAGATTACTTGTAGTTTTTCATGTTGTCTGTCTGTAATTCTTTGTTGTTGTAATGACTTGGTGCTGCCTATCTTGGCCAGGGCGCTCTTGAAAAAGAGATTTTAATCTCAATGAGCCCTTCCTGGTTAAATAAAGGTTAAAAAATACATTTAAAAGAATGACTAGAACGGAGGTCCCCATTTCAAGTCAATGAAGGAATAATGGGTGGACTGGTGGCCATTGTGAGTGTACCCTTAGGTGCAAAGCAAGAGGTAAAAGAAAGCAGTAAAAGCAGGAAGTGTACCAATCAATATTTGCTGTGATTTGTTGATTCAACTCAACTGACATTACAAAAATATATTCCATTGCATGAGCCACGTCATTTAACATAATTTGAATAGACATTCTACATTACAGTGGAAACATTGCAAGTGTATCCATAGGTTTACCAGTCAAATTGCCAAGGTCAGAGGTTCCCAAGCCTGTTTTTATTAATTATATTTCTATGTGTGCTGCTGCTGCAGGGAGAGGGCCATTGCTTAGGCAACCAAAGACTTATTTGCTGCAACACCTTGCTTGTTTCAGCAAGGATCAACAAAGTTTCATCACGTTGTTAGGAGTACGTTACCGTCACATCTTCGGTCAGCTGTTCGCTCCTTAAAAACGGTTATGACGTTAGTCATAGCGATCTTCATCCATAACCGTCGGTTACACGGTAATACGGTAATTGTGCCAGCTCTATTCATCCTCAGATCTATACCAGTAGGCTTAGGTACTTGGTGTCAATGGACATTTGATCATTGGAATCTTACATCTGCATTTAGTTATTTTTTTCTCACCACCTTGAGGTCATCTAGTTAATTTTAGTTCAGCTCATTTTCCTTTCTTGGAAAATGTGCAGTAAAAGCTGACATTTAACTTTGCAGCAAATGCCAAAGATGTTGGCATTTGTTTAACTGTGAATTGCCTCAAATATGTTTAACAGCATTCAGGTGGTTGGCTGGATGTATCTTCGCTGCCTCAACCAATTATTCTCTTGGTATTCTTCATGGTGGTCTCCACCTACGACAGCTACCCTCCACACACTCACACGATAATCCCACTTCAAAAAGTATAATCCTTCTTCAATCCCGCAGATAGCCCACCACAGCTTTCCCATAATCAGTTTGGAGTAAAAGCAGGATGGTTGTCAGTGGAGCCCCTCCATACCACCCAGATCCCGGCCTGCTCCTGGGTTATAGTTCAGAGAGAGAGTTCTGCTCTACTGATCTATGGCTCCCTCATGGCCCCATGTTGTCTGTCACATTAAAGTCAATCCCTCTATGACAACCAAAGGAGATTGTTCTTATTGTGTAGTTGGTAGAGAATGCACAGGCAACTGCCAAAATAAAGGAAACACCAACATAAAGTGCCTTAAAGGACGTTGGGCACCACGAGCCAGAACAGCTTCAATGCACCTTGGCATAGATTCTACAAGTGTCTGGAACCCTATTGGAGGGATGCGACACCATTCTTTCATGATAAATTCCATCATTTGGTGCTTTGTTGATGGTGGTGGAAAACGCTGTCTCAGCCCCAGCTCCAGAATTGGCTTGAGATCTGGTGACTGAGACAGCCATGGCATGTGGTTTACATCGTTTTCATGCTCATCAAACCATTCAGTGACCACTCTTGCCCTGTGGAGGGGGACATTGTCATCCTATGGGGGCATAGTCTTGCTAGCAAAAATAATGGCCTGCACAGCATTTTTATACATCACCCTAACGGCCCTGCTACACTGCAGCCATCAGGCGTCCGGCATTGCAATCAGCTGTTAAGGGAATCCTTCCTTTGAAATCAATGAAAGCTGCTATACTGCTCGCGTTACGTCCAATGGCAGCGTCCATCCTCAAGAATAGCTGAGGTTCAGTTCTCCATGGCTGACACATGCGTTCATCTTTGTGAATGGAAATAATGAGAATTTATTTTTGATTTTGGTTGGTTTCTGTGTAGCAGGTAGAATGTCACGTTGACGGCAAAAGGAAGACAACGTGTGTAGTTTAGCAGATGTGTTAGCGTTCTGGGATGTTAATTGCTTAATTAACTCAGGAACCACAACTGTGTGGAAGCACCTGCTTTCAATATACTTTACTCAAGAAGTTCCATTATTTTGGCAGTTACCTGTATATTGGCTTCATGAGCGGACAATAAATAGATTCAGACTTAGTCCCGCTTCTTTTGGTCTGACCTGACAGTCCTTGGTTTGCTCTCTGTCAATAGTCAGACCATGGGACTCATTGTCAAATTGTGTATTGTATGAAGGTAAGTATGAAGGAAACAACCTGATGTGACTTGTTGCCTGACAAGTAGTTTGTTTGTTGAAGTCATGTGTGCTCATTTCTCAGACAGAAAGCATATTGACAGTTACAATTGCCTTCCCTCCACTGCCCTCTATTTTCTCAGGAACCTCATTGCACCACTCAAGCAGTATACAGAAACCAGAAATACAATACCTTTACTATCACAAGAGGGAGCCACCGATATGTTTCTGAACAAGGGTTTTACGGTAACAAAATAGATTGAATTATGCATAGAGTTTTTATCTCAAAAGATAAGATGATAGATATTGTACTGAAACAAACTATTTTGGACAAATGTAGGCCAAAAAGCAAATATGCTGGCTTCTGATTAGCCAACAAACTAATCTAACCATTGTGCTATTTACCTTCACCTACATGGATCCAGGAGCTCCATTGTCTAGGGGCTTTTACTAAACGAGGTTGTCATTGACTCTGTACCTCAGGGGACAGGATGGAGTACGAAGTACAGTGTGGGTGTGTGTGTGAGAGAGAGAGCAGATAAGGTTCAGTAGATTTAATCAGAACAAGTGCTTTTGCATGTCAGTTGCATGCATATCCCGAACAAGCACACACACACACACACACACACACACACATGAACCAAAAACACAACCTACCCCTTGGAGATGCTGTATAAACAACAACAACATAAAAACCGTGTCATGTTATTAAATCACCACGAGATATATCATTAGTAGTTGACAGGGTCAAAACAGCATTCTCTATCTCTGACCTGATTCCCACTGCTATCCAAGGATGATTACCCAATGGATGTATCCATGCGCTTATCATCCCCCTCCTCCCTCAAGTGCACACACTGCATGATTCTGTGGGCAGGTCAACTCTTGATTAGGCCTGTAATGACTTCCTGTTCAATGTCTTTTGACCACGGACCAGGGGTAACGCATGCAGGGGACAGACTAAGGTTACGGACAGCAGTATTTGTTTGGTGTATACCTCGAGCAGACTCCGTCTCTTGGATGAAACCCAACTGGTTAAAAACTGTGTGCAAAAGCCTAATATTTCACATTCCATGTCTAATAGGCCCACCTACAAAGACTGAGTTGCAGTTGCAGACAAACAGCTGGTTATTCTCAACTCTGGCTCAGGATGGGCCCTCGCGGATTCAGATGCAATGATATATTCAAAACTCCCCCACCCATGCAGTGAATGTTTTTGTGTGTGAGGGTGTGTATTAGGGAGAGAGTGGGTGTGAGAGTGATTGTTTTGTTCTTGTATATGTATGTACTGTACAGTGTCTTCGGAAATTATTCAGACCCCTTGAATTTTTCCACATTTTGTTACTCAACAGCCTTATTCTAAAATGGATTTAAAAAATAAAAAGACCCTCAGAAATCGGCACACACTACCCCAAACTGTCAAAGCAAAAGTAGGTTTTTAGAAATTTTTGCAAATGTATTAAAAATTTAAAACAGATACCATATTTAGGTATTCAGATAGCTTATCCTCACTCCGCTGTCAGCAATCCAACTGCATCCCCTGTCAAAAAAAAACTGGCTCGAGGCAAGGCTAATATGTGCAAGCACAAACACGTTTCACACTTTCTCCGAAAGATGAATAATACTCTTTACTGGCCTGGTCCATCGGCAGACCTGCTCGCTCTTAACACCTCCAGTCGATAAACGTCTGTCTTTTTAACTCCTTTTGAAAAGTACACACAGTGTATTTTGAAAGAATTCAGACCTCTTGACTTTTTCACATTTTGTTACGTTACACTCTTATTCTAAAATGGATCAAATATTTTTTCCCCCCTCATCAATCTACACACAATACCCCATAATGACAAAGCAAAAATAGGTTTTTAGAAATCGTTGCAATTTTATTACAAATAAAAAACAGAAATACCTTATTTACATAAGTATTCAGACCCTTTGCTATGAGACTTGAAATTGAGCTCAGGTGCATCCTGTTTCCATTGATCATCCTTGAGATGTTTCTACAACTTGATTGGAGTCCATCAGTGGTAAATTCATTTAATTTGACATGATTTGGAAAGGCACACACCTGTCTATATATGGTCCCACAGTTGACAGTGCATGTCAGAGCAAAAACCAAGCCATGAGGCCGAAGAAAGTTTCCGTAGAGCTCAGAGACAGGATTATGTAGAGGCACAGATCTGGGGAAGATTACCAGAAAATGTCTGCAGCATTGAACGTCTCCAATAACACAGTGACTCCATAATTCTTAAATGGAATAAGTTTGGAACCACCAAGACTCTTCCTAGAGTTGGCCGCCCGGCCAAACTGAGCAATCGGGGGAGCAGGGCCTTGGTCAGGGAGGTGACCAAGAACCCGATGGTCACTCTGACAGAGTTCCTCTGTGGTGATGGGAGAACCTTCCAGAAAGACAACCATCTCTGCAACACTCTACCAATCAGGCCTTTATAGTAGAGTGGCCAGATGGAAGCCACTCCTCAGTAAAAGGCACATGACCGCCCACTTGGAGTTTGCCAAAGGACACCTAAAGACTCTCAGACCATGAGAAACTCCTGTCTGATGAAACCAATGAACTTTGGCCTGAATGCCAAGTGTCACATCTGGAAGAAACCTAGCACCATCCCTATGTTGAAGCATTGTGGCGGCAGCATCATGCTGTGGGGATGTTTTTTAGCTGCAGGGACTGGGAGACTAGTCAGGATCGAGGCAAAGATGAACAGAGCAAAGTACAGAGAGAGATCCTTGATGAAAACCTGCTCCAGAGCACTCAAGACTTCAGACTGGGGGCAAAGGTTCACCTTCCAATAGGACAACGACCCTAAGCACACAGCCAAGACAACGCAGGATATATTTCAGGACAAGTCTCTAAATGTCCTTGAGTGGCCCATTCAGAGCCCGGACTTGAACCTGATCAAACATCTCTGGAGAGACCTGAAAATAGCTGTGCAGCAACGCTTTCCGGTTTTTATTTGTAATAAATTAACAAACATTTCTAAAAAACTATTTTTGCTTTGTAATTATGGGGTATTGTATGTAGATTGATGAGGGGGAAAAACGATTGAATACATTTTTTGAATAAGGCTGTAACGTAACAAAATGTGGAAAAAGTGAAGGGATCTGAATACTTTCCGAATGCACTGCATTTGTGTGAATATGCATGTGTGTGTGTGAAGACAGACACTTTCCAGTCAGCAAAAGGTTAACATCAAAGCAGAAAGCAATAACACACCATCTTAAACATTTTAATAGTGTTTGGACGTATTTTCTCTCCTTACCATCCCCACATCTATTAGATTTTACTGTTGGTAGCAGTGGGTTGAGCCAGAGTGCATATGCATTCTTCTCCTGGGAAGTGTATTATTCCATCTCTGAGGTACTAGTCACTTGCTAACCTGGCTGATCCAGCCTCCCCCGGTCCCCCCCACTCTAGCCCTTAACGCTCCCCAGCCCCTCTACCCCACCCCCAGTCCTCCATGGTAATGCGTTTCATATGCCACTACGGCCCAGGACCATAAATAGCTAGATCCAGAGGCCAGAGGTCCAACCGTCCAATATAACAGCTCTATTCTCCTGACTGGCCCTCAGCAAAGAATTGGCTGAAGTGGTGTAATGATTATTGGTGTGTATGTTAAGGGATAGGGGTTGTGTTTAAGGTAGGTGTAAAACTGGACCCGATGGTTGCTTACTATAACTTTAACTACATCAACTACCTCAGCTTACAAATTATGAATAACCTATTCATGAGATACTAATAAGCACTTGCCTAGTAACATATACAGTCAGTACATGTTTTCATGTTCACAAGTCAGGATAAACTTTAGTAAAGTGTTCCCAAAAACTATTGTTAATTTTTGATACAGTTCAAGTCTTACTATGTTGGCTATGAATCAAAAGGAGCAGGATATAAGGTTATGTGTCTAGTGTCTAGTTTGAGAAACCAACGCCTCAAGTCTTCAACTAGAAGGCCATCATCCCGTAGTCGCCACTTCACTGTTGACATTGAGATTGATGTTTTGCGGGTAATATTTAATGAAGCTGCCAGTTGAGGACTTGTGAGGCGTCTGTTTCTCAAACTAGACACTCTAATGTACTTATCCTCTTGCTCAATTGTGCACCGGGGCCTCCCACTCCTCTTTCTATTCTGGTTAGAGACAGTTTGCACTTTTCTGTGAAGGGAGTAGTACACAGCGTTGTACGAGATCTTCCGTTTCTTGGCAATTTCTCACATGGAATAGCCTTCATTTCTTAGAACAAGAATAGAGTTTCAGAAGAAAGTTTTGTTTCTGGCCATTTTGAGTCTGTATTCAAACCCACAAATGCTGATGCTCCAGTTTCTTGACTAGTCTAAAGAAGGCCAGTTTTATTGCTTCTTTAATAAGTACAACAGTTTTCAGCTGTGCTAACATAATTGCAAAAGGGTTTTCTAATGATCAATTAGCCTTTTAAAATTATAAACATGTATTAGCTAACACATCGTGCCATTGGAACACAGGAGTGATGGTTGCTGATAATGGGCCTCTGTACGCTTATGTAGATATTCCATAAAAAATCTGACGTTTCCAGCTACAATAGTCATTAACAACATTAACACTGTCAACACTGTATTTCTGATCAATTTTATGTTATTTTAATGGACAAAAAAAAGGTGCTTTTCTCTCATAAACTAGGACAATTCTCAGTGACCCCAAACATTTGAACGGCAGTGTACGTATGCTAGATCCATGTAATAGTTAAATGGAAGTGTCTATTAATCTGATTACCTTGTTATTTCAAAATGAGGTAAGATTTAATGAGTCTGTTTTTCCTGAAGTGAAAAATGAACTATTTACATGTCTCTTGAGGCACCATGTATGATAGGACTCTGCCTAGTTGAGTTTGTTTCAGAAAATTCTTCTGAATATTTAGAGGTACTGTTCTTAAAATGTTCCATTGGTTGAAGGAATAGGGACGTACTGTACGCTGAGTATACAAAACATTAAGAACGTCTGCTCTTTCCATGACATAGACTGACCAGGTGTATCCAGATGAAAACTATGATCCCTTATTGATATCACTTGTTAAATCCACTTCAATCAGTGTAGAAGAAGGGGAGGAGACAGGTTAAAGAAGGATTTTTAAGCCTTGAGATAATTGAGACACGGTTTGTGTATGTGGGGGGTGGGGGGAGTTTGTTGTGATAGCGCTATTCAATTGTTCCAGTTCAGTTTTATTTCTAGGTTTAATATATTAAGTACAGTTCAGGCAACAAGTAACGGTCGTAATACTGTATTTTATTAAGCGGGTTTGATGTCTCTTCACTGATATTTTGTCGTATAGATCCATTTATCATAGTTAAAATGGCCACTACTATGACTTTAAGAATCACACTACCCAAAGGCCTATCATGTCACAATGGCAACTCTTGGCAGCCTATGACAGCTTAAGAAAGACCTTCGTTCTTCAAACGAAGAATAGGCTCTGTGTTCTGACAATGCTTGTCGAGTCAATGACTATTTTAACATTCATAGTGGATACCGTGGTACAGTATTTTACTTTAGGTAATAACATGTCAGGATTGGATACTTTTATAAAGGGTTATAATTTCTACATTCACCAAAACAGTTTATTAACTTCAGCAGCTGATCATAACGGGGCGGCAGGGTAGCCTAGTGGTTAGAGCATTGGACTAGTAACCGGAAGGTTGCAAGATCAAATCCCCAAGCTGACAAGGTACAAATCTGTCGTTCTGCCCCTGAACAGGCAGTTAACCCACTGTTCCTAGGCTGTCATTGAAAATAAGAATTTGTTCTTAACTGACTTGCCTAGTTAAATAAAGGTAAAATAACCTACATTTTCTTGAGGTTGATAAACATAACTTATGGAATTGTTTGACCAAATACATTGTTGCAGTCCTGCTGCTGGCTAAACAGCTGTCTGTGTTTGCATTCACATTGACCTTCAGTCTTTCAACACACACTGTTCAGTCTGAGGTTAACCTAATGAAAACCTGCAGACTTCCATTTCCAAACTGCAGTATGCATGCACACACATGCACAACATACACACACACATGCCCCACCAATAAACAGATGCAAATCAACAATCACTCACTCACTGCCACTCTCTCTCACTTTCACATACTGTACACACAGCAATCTCTCTCTCTCCCTTGTTCTCCCTCTCAATTTCAATTTAAGGACTTTATTGGCATGGGAAACATATGTTAAGTAGATAATATATGTTAAGTAGATAATAAGCAAAAGTGAAATAAACAATAAAAATTAACATTAAACATTACACTCACAAAAGTTCCAAAAGAGTAAAGACTTTCAACTGTCATTATGTGCAAATAGTTAAAATACAAAAGGGAAAATAAATAAGCATAGATATGGGTTGTATTTACAATGGTGTTTGTTCTTCACTTGGTTGCCCTTTTCTTGTGGCAACAGGTCATGCGGATGTGAAACGGCTAGCTTAGTTAGCAGTGGTGCACCGCTAAATAGCGTTTCAATCGGTGACGTCACTTGTTCTGAGACCTTGAAGTAGTAGTTCCTCTTGCTCTGCAAGGGCCACGTCTTTTGTGGAGCGATGGGTAACGATGCTTCGTGGGTGACTGTTGTTGATGTGTGCATAGGGTCCCTGGTTCGCGCCCGGGTATGGGCGAGGGGGCGGTCTAAAGTTATACTGTTACACATAGTCAAAGCTTTCCTTAAGTTTGAGTCAGTCACAGTGGTCAGGTATTCTGCCACTGTGTACTCTCTGTTTAGGGCCAAATAGCATTCTAGTTTGCTTAGTTTTTTTGTTAATTCTTTCCAATGTGTCAAGTAATTATCTTTTTGTTTTCTCATTATTTGGTTGGGTCTAATTGTGTTGCTGGCCTGGGGCTTTGTGGGGTCTGTTTGTGTTTGTGAACAGAGCCCCAGAACAAACTTGCTTAGGGGCTTTGTTATGGAAAGTTTGAGAATCGCTTCCCTTTAGTTGGTTGTCGAATTTTACAACTCTTTTCTGGATTTTGATAATTAGCGGGTTCTGCTATGCATGCATTTATTTGGTGCTTTACGTTGTACACTGGGGATATTTTAGCAGAATTCTGCATGCAGAGTTTCAATTTGGGGTCTCTCATTTTGTGAATTCTTGGTTGGTGAGTGGACCCCAGACCTCACAACCATGAAGGGCAATGGTTTCTATAACTGATTCAAGTATTTTTAGCCAGATCCTAATTGGTATGTCAAATTTTATGTTCCTTTTGATGGCATAGAAGGTCCTTCTTGCCTTGTCTCTCAGCTCGTTCACAGTTTTGTGGAAGTTACCTATATGGAGCTGTTGTTTAGGCTGACGTATATGTATAGTTTTTTTGTGTGCTCTAGGGCAACGGTGTCTAGATATAATTTTTATTTGTGGTCCTAGCAACTGGAACACCATTATTTTTGTCTTACGGAGATTTACAGTCAGAGCCTAGGTCTGACAGAATCTGTGCAGAAGATCTGAGTGCTGCTGTAGGCCGTCGTTGGTTGGGGACAGACGCACCAGATCATCAGCAAACAGTAAACATTTGATTTCAGATTCTAGTAGGGTGAGTCCGGGTGCTGCAGAATGTTTTAGTGCCCTCGCCAATTCGTTGATATGTTGAAGAAGGTGGGGCTTAAGCTGCATCCCTGTCTCACCCCATGGCTCTGTGGAAAGAAATGTGTGTTTTTCACCTATTTTAACTGCACACTTGTTGTTTGTGTACATGGATTTTATAATGTTTTTTTCACGAACACCACTTTCCATCAATTTGTATAGCAGACCCTCATGTCAAATTGAGTCAGAAGCTTTTTTGAAATCAACGAAGCATGAGAAGACCTTTGTTTTTGATTTGTTTGTTTGTCAATTAGGGTGTGCACGGTGAATACGTGGTTTGTCGTACGGTAATTTGGTAAAAAGCCAAATTGACATTTGCTCAGTACATTGTTTTGACTGAGGAAATGTATGAGTCTGCTGTTAATGATAATGCAGAGGATTTTCCCAAGGTGGTTGTTGATGCATATCCCACGGTAGTTATTGGTGTCAAACTTGTTCCACTTTTGTGGTTTGTGGTGATCAGTCCTCGGTTCCAAATATTGGGTAAGATGCCAGAGCTGAGGATGATGATAAAGAGTTTACGTATAGCCAATTGGAATTTATGGTCTGGATATTTGATCATTTCATTGAGGATACCATCAACACCACAGGCTTTTTTGGGTTGGAGGGTTTGTATTTTGTCCTGTAGTTCATTCAATGTAATTGGAGAATCCAGTGGGTTCTGGTGGTCTTTAAAAGTTGATTCTAAGATTTGTATTTGATCATGTATAGGTTTCTGTTGTTTGTTATTTGTTATAGGGCCAAAAAAGATTGGAGAAGAGATTTACCTATACATCTCAATTTTAGATAGATAGATAACTCTTCAAATCAAATGTATTTATATAGCCCTTCGTACATCAGCTGATATCTCAAAGTGCAGTACAGAAACCCAGCCTAAAACCCCAAACAGCAAACAATGCAGCTGTAGAAGCACGGTGGCTAGTGAAAAACCCCCTAGAAAGTCAATAACCTAGGAAGAAACCTAGAGAGGAACCAGGCTGTGGGGTGGCCAGCCCTCTTCTGGCTGTGCCGGGTGGAGATTATAACAGAACATGGCCAAGATGTTCAAATGTTCATAAATGACCAGCATGGTCAAATAATAGGTCCGGTGAACAGGTCAGGATTCCATAGCTGCAGGCAGAACAGTTGGAACTGGAGCAGCAGTACGGCCAGGTGGACTGGGGACAGCAAGGAGTCATCATGCCAGGTAGTCCTGAGGCATGGTCCTAGGGCTCAGGTTCTCCAAGAAAGAGAGAAAGAGAGAATTAGAGAGAGCATACTTAAATACACACAGGACACCGGATAAGACAGGAGAAGTGTAACTGACAGTTAGACTTACAGTTATGTCGTTGTCTTTTGTTTGAATTGTTTACGTGTCCGCTGTGCGGGGGAAATGATAATACAAGCGGAACTACGTAGCTAATACTGTTGTAACGGGGATCCTTATTGTAGCAACACACTTTTGGAGGGAAGGCAATCCTGTGCTGCGTTAGCTAAGTTTTCATGTCATCGGGTGTAGTTCATAAAGATTGAAGAGTGTATGTTAGGATGAAGTGTGAATTCATGCCAGGAATAATAAGTGTGAAGTTTGATTTCCTCCCTTCTGTAATAAGCAGCCAATGAGGTATTTTTTCCTTTATTCATGTGTTTAATCTGAACCCGTTATAACGCCGGTTAAACTGTTATGTATGTAAGCACTTCAGAGTTATACCAAGCTAATAAGTCACTCGTAAGATAAGGTTGTAAGCGTGTGCTTAACTGTATTTTTCATTTACGTTAGTTCTCACGGAAGGTGATAATTCTGACTAAAACTACAGAATAAAGCCGCCAGTTAAAATCAAGGACCGGTTGTGCTCGTGGTTACTGAAGGGAGCTACAAGAAGTACACCAGATAAAACAAACTGACCCTATCCCCCCGACACATAAACTACTGCAGCATAAATACTGGAGGCTGAGACAGGAGGGGTCAGGAGACACTGTGGCCCCATCCGATGATACCCCCGGACAGGGCCAAACAGGAAGGATATAACCCCACCCACTTTGCCAAAGCCCAGCCCCCACACCACTAGAGGGATATCTTCAACCACCAACTTACCATCCTGAGACAAGGCCGAGTATAGCCCACAAAGATCTCCGCCACGGCACAAACCAAGGGGGGCGCCAACCCAGACAGGAAGATCACATCAGTGACTCAACCCACTCAAGTGACGCACCCCTCCTAGGGATGGCATGAAAGAGCACCAGTAAGCCAGTGACTCAGCCCCTGTAATAGGGTTAGAGGCAGAGAGTCCCAGTGGAAAGAGGGGAACCGGCCAGGCAGAAACAGCAAGGGCGGTTCGTTGCTCCAGAGCCTTTCCGTTCACCTTCACTCTCCTGGGCCAGACTACACTCGATCATATCTTGCCCTTAACCAACACAAAAACATCCTATGGCGTTCTGCATTAGCATCGAACATCCCCCGTGATATGCAGCTGTTCAGGGAAGCTAGAAACCATTATACAAAGGTAGTTAGAAAAGCCAAGGCTAGCTTTTTCAAGCAGAAATTTGCTTCCTGCAACACTAACTCAAAAAAGTTCTGGGACACTGTAAAGTCCATGGAGAATAAGAACACCTCCTCCCAGCTGCCCACTGCACTGAAGATAGGAAACACTGTCACCACTGATAAATCCACCATAATTGAGAATTTCAATAAGCATGTTTCTACAGCTGGCCATGCTTTCCACCTGGCTACTCCTACCCTGGTAAACAGCACTGCACCCCCCACAGCAACTCGCCCTCGCCCAAGCCTTCCCCATTTCTCCTTCTCCCAAATCCGTTCAGCTGATGTTCTGAAAGAGCTGCAAAATCTGGACCCCTACAAATCAGCCGGGCTAGACAATCTGGACCCTTTCTTTCTAAAATTATCTGCCGAAATTTTGCCACCCCTATTACTAGTCTGTTCAACCTCTTTTGTGTCGTCTGAGATTCCCAAAGATTGGAAAGCAGATGCGGTCATCCCCCTCTTCAAAGGGGGGGACACTCTTGACCCAAACTGCTACAGACCTATATCTATCCTACCATGCCTTTCTAAGGTCTTCGAAAGCCAAGTCAACAAATCAAATCAAATCAAATTTATTTATATAGCCCTTCGTACATCAGCTGATATCTCAAAGTGCTGTACAGAAACCCAGCCTAAAACCCCAAACAGCAAGAAATGCAGGTGTAGAAGCACGGTGGCTAGGAAAAACTCCCTAGAAAGGCCAAAACCTAGGAAGAAACCTAGAGAGGAACCAGGCTATGTGGGGTGGCCAGTCCTCTTCTGGCTGTGCCGCGTGGAGATTATAACAGAACATGGCCAAGATGTTCAAATGTTCATAAATGACCAGCATGGTCGAATAATAATAAGGCAGAACAGTTGAAACTGTAGCAGCAGCACAGTCAGGTGGACTGGGGACAGCAAGGAGTCATCATGTCAGGTAGTCCTGGGGCACGGTCCGAGGGCTCAGGTCCTCCGAGAGAGAGAAAGAAAGAGAGAATTAGAGAGAGCATATGTGGGGTGGCCAGTCCTCTTCTGGCTGTGCCGGGTGGAGATTATAACAGAACATGGCCAAGATGTTCAAATGTTCATAAATGACCAGCATGGTCGAATAATAGTAAGGCAGAACAGTTGAAACTGGAGCAGCAGCATGGCCAGGTGGACTGGGGACAGCAAGGAGTCATCATGTCAGGTAGTCCTGGGACATGGTCCTAGGGCTCAGGTCAGTTGAAACTGGAGCAGCAGCATGGCCAGGTGGACTGGGGACAGCAAGGAGTCATCATGTCAGGTAGACCTGGGGCATGGTCCTAGGGCTCAGGTCCTCCGAGAGAGAGAAAGAAAGAGAGAAGGAGAGAATTAGAGAACGCACACTTAGATTCAACACAGGACACCGAATAGGACAGGAGAAGTACTCCAGATATAACAAACTGACCCTAGCCCCCCGACACAAACTACTGCAGCATAAATACTGGAGGCTGAGACAGGAGGGGTCAGGAGACACTGTGGCCCCATCCGAGGACACCCCCAGACAGGGCCAAACAGGAAGGATATAACCCCACCCACTTTGCCAAAGCACAGCCCCCACACCACTAGAGGTTACCGACCATTTCGAATCTCACCATACCTTCTCTGCTATGCAATCTGGTTTCAGAGCTGGTCATGGGTGCACCTCAGCCACGCTCAAGGTCCTAAACGATATCTTAACCGCCATCGATAAGAAACATTACTGTGCCGCCGTATTCATTGATCTGGCCAAGGCTTTCGACTCTGTTAATCACCACATCCTCATCGGCAGACTCGACAGCCTTGATTTCTCAAATGATTGCCTTGCCTGGTTCACCAACTACTTCTCTGATAGAGTTCAATGTGTCAAATCGGAGGGTCTGCTGTCCGGACCTCTGGCAGTCTCTATGGGGGTGCCACAGGGTTCAATTCTTGGACCGACTCTCTTCTCTGTATACATCAATGAGGTCGCTCTTGCTGCTGGTGAGTCTCTGATCCGCCTCTACGCAGACGACACCATTCTGTATACTTCTGGCCCTTCTTTGGACACTGTGTTAACAACCCTCCAGGCAAGCTTCAATGCCATACAACTCTCCTTCCGTGGCCTCCAATTGCTCTTAAATACAAGTAAAACTAAATGCATGCTCTTCAACCGATCGCTACCTGCACCTGCCCGCCTGTCCAACATCACTACTCTGGACGGCTCTGACTTAGAATACGTGGACAACTACAAATACTTAGGTGTCTGGTTAGACTGTAAACTCTCCTTCCAGACCCATATCAAACATCTCCAATCCAAAGTTAAATCTAGAATTGGCTTCCTATTTCGCACAAAGCATCCTTCACTCATGCTGCCAAACATACCCTTGTAAAACTGACCATCCTACCAATCCTCGACTTTGGCGATGTCATTTACAAAATAGCCTCCAATACCCTACTCAACAAATTGGATCACAGTTTTGTCACCAAAGCCCCATTACTACCCACCATTGCGACCTGTACGCTCTCGTTTGGCTGGCCCTCGCTTCATACTCATTGCCAAACCCACTGGCTCCATGTCATCTACAAGACCCTGCTAGGTAAAGTCCCCCCTTATCTCAGCTCGCTGGTCACCATAGCATCTCCCACCCGTAGCACACGCTCCAGCAGGTATATCTCTCTAGTCACCCCCAAAACCAATTCTTTCTTTGGCCGCCTCTCCTTCCAGTTCTCTGCTGCCAATGACTGGAACGAACTACAAATCTCTGATACTGGAAACACATCTCCCTCACTAGCTTTACTCACCAACTGTCAGAGCAGCTCACAGATTACTGCACCTGTACATAGCCCACCTATAATTTAGCCCAAACAACTACCTCTTTCCCTACTGTATTTAATTTATTTATTTATTTTGCTCCTTTGCACCCCATTATTTTTATTTCTACTTTGCACATTCTTCCACTGCAAATCTACCATTCCAGTGTTTTACTTGCTATATTGTATTTACTTTGCCACCATGGCCTTTTTTTGCCTTTACCTCCTTTATCTCACCTCATTTGCTCACATCATATATAGACTTGTTTATACTGTATTATTGACTGTATGTTTGTTTTACTCCATGTGTAACTCTGTGTCGTTGTATGTGTCGAACTGCTTTGCTTTATCTTGGCCAGGTCACAATTGTAAATGAGAACTTGTTCTCAACTTGCCTACCTGGTTAAATAAAGGTGAAATAAAATAATAAAATAAATAAATATGACCCACTGAAGAGATGAGTCTTCAGTAAAGACTTAAAGGTTGAGACCAAGTTTGCGTCTCTCACATGGGTAGGCAGACCATTCCATAAAAATGGAGCTCTATAGGAGAAAGCCCTGCCTCCAGCTGTTTGCTTAGAAATTCTAGGGACAATTAGGAGGCCTGCATCTTGTGACGTGTAGGTATGTACGGCAGGACCAAATCAGAGAGATGGGTAGGAGCAAGCCCATATAATGCTTTGTAGGTTAGCAGTAAAACCTTGAAATCAGCCCTTGCCTTAACAGGAAGCCAGTGTCGGGAGGCTAGCACTGGAGTAATATGATCACATTTTTGGGTTCTAGTCAGGATTCTAGCAGCTAACTGAAGTTTATTTAGTGCTTTATCCAGTTCGCCGGAAAGTAGAGCATAGAAGTAACAAAAGCATGGATGAATTTTTCTGCATCATTTTTGGACAGAAACTTTCTAATTTTTGCAATGTTACGTAGATGGAAAAAAGCTGTCCTTGAAACAGTCTTGATATGTTCGTCAAAAGAGAGATCAGGGTCCAGAGTAACGCCGAGGTCCTTCACAGTTTTATTTGAGACGACTGTACAACCATGAAGATTAATTGTCAGATTCAAAAGAAGATCTCTTTGTTTCTTGGGACCTAGAACAAGCATCTCTGTTTTGTCGTGTTGTTGTTGTTCCAATTTTCCCAGAAGTGGTTGGTCTATGATTCTTCAATTACATTGAGCTGATTTCTGACGTGCTGTTCCTTCTTTTTCTGTAGTTTATTCCTGTATTGTTTTAGTGATTCACCATAGTGAAGGTGTAGGCTCAGGTTTTCTGGGTCTCTAACAGGCTGACTACACCACTCACGTCAAGTGCGCGAGCGTTGCAAAATAAATGTAGAAATCTATGTTATTCAATTATTGCACCCCACACTGCTCACGCGCGTCAAGGAGCATCTGCGTTGCCAAGGGCTAAAATAGAAGTCAGTTCTATTTCTGACGCAGATTGCGCTGCAAGTCCTGCCTCTCCCATCTCCTCATTTGTTTAACAAACCATTTGTCATTGTTCAAATTTTTATCAAATCAAATGTTTTTTTGTCACATCGGCCCAATACAGGTGTTGACGTTTACAGTGAAATGCTTACTTACAAGCCCTTAACCAACAATGCGGTTTTAAGAAAAATAAGTGTTAAGTAAAAAAAAATAGATAAGTAAAAAATGACAAATAATAGCTGTTTCCAGCTACAATAGTAATTTACAACATTAACAATGTCTACACTGTATTTCTGATCAAGTTTATGTTATTTTAATGGACAAAAACATTATGCTTTTCTTTCAAAAACAAGGACATTTCCCAATGACCCTAGACTTTTGAACGGTAGTATACATGTAGGTAGAGTTAAAGTGAGTATGCATAGATAATAAACAGAGAGTAGCAGAAGCGTAAAAAGGGGGGGGATCAATGCAAATGTTCTGTGTAGCCATTGAATTTGCTGTTCAGGAATCATGGCCCTAGACTTGGCGCTCTGGTACCGCTTGCCTTGCGGTAGCATCGAGAGCATTCTATGACTAGGGTGGCTGACAATTTGTCTTTGACAATTTTTAGGGCCTTCCCTTAAAATTGTTTGTTAATTTTCTAAGGTTTTCTGTTTGAAATGTTTAGATTTGATAGGGAAGCTGAAAGGTCAAATATAATGTTTTAGCTTTTCTTCTGCAAAGTTTACACCTTCACTGTTACAGTGGAACGTTTTGTCCAGGAAGTTGTCTAAAAGGGATAGAATTTGTTGTTGCTGGATTGTTTTTTGGTAGGTTTTCACACTACTTTCCTTCCATCTATAGCATTTCTTAATATTATTTAGTTCCTTTGGCTTTGATGCCTCATGATTGAGTAATGCTCTGTTCAAGTATACTGTGATTTTGCTGTGATCTGATAGGGGTGTCAGTGGGCTGACTGTGA
Source organism: Oncorhynchus nerka (assembly GCF_034236695.1). Classification (NCBI taxonomy): domain Eukaryota; kingdom Metazoa; phylum Chordata; class Actinopteri; order Salmoniformes; family Salmonidae; genus Oncorhynchus; species Oncorhynchus nerka. Next base: position 27,904,591 of record NC_088405.1, on the reverse strand, counting down.
ACACTCTGAGAGACTCTGGGTTGAGGTCAGTGATAAAGTAGTCTACAGTACTACTGCCAAGAGATGAGCTATAGGTGTACCTACCATAGGAGTCCTCTCGAAGCCTACCATTGACTATCTACATACCCAGTGTGTAACAGAGCTGCAGGAGTTGTGACCTGTTTTTGTTGGTTATGTCGTAGTTGTGCCTAGAGGGGCATATGGGGGAGGGAATGCTGTCACCACCAGGTAGGTGTTTGTCCCCCTGTGTGCTGAGGGTGTCAGGTTCTTGTCCAGTTCTGGCATTTAGGTCGCCACAGACTAGTCTCTCTTCTCCCTCTCTGTCCCCCTCTCTCCCTCAATCTTTCGCCCTCTCTCTCTGACATGCTCCATGTGGGGGTGCCTGTGTGTGTGCATTCTTAATGAGGGTTTGGCTGGTAGGGTACAGAGTCCTCTGTAGGACAGCATGCTCCTGCTCTGGCCTGGCTCCCTGTCACAACACTGACCATGACTCTCTGGTGTTGTTTTTGCAGGGACTATGGGGGATCCACCAAACGCAAGTCAGGTAAGACAAGTTACCTAATTTCTCTCTATATTGACCAGCACTCACATAGAAGTGCATCTACTCTGCTCCGGTCAGTTGCATTGCATGGAGTCCTGTGTGTAATTTGTGTTTTCAGTGGTAGTGCGTTATTTTTTTATTTAAGTTATTACAGTAGTGTATATGACTTTGGTTGGTTATCCAGTTACCTGGAACAGGTCATGTAGCCTATGTGATGATTTTTCTAAGTCAATTTTTGACATTTGTCTGGTGTGTGCGTGTGTATCTCTGTTGGTGTGTGTGTGTGTGTGTGTGTGTGTAGGCATACATGTCTTTGTACCAAACAGGCATACAGTAACAAAGCATTTCTTGGGAGTCCATATCCTTTCCACTGACTGAGCAAAGATTGATAGACCGTTGAAGAAAGCTCTATAACGTCACAAGTGTATACTAAGACCAACTCCGCTCACGATAACATATCAAGTCTCTGCTTAATGCACACAGCCACATCCAACACAGCTTATTGTGATGAAAGGGTTAAGCAAACAGCGTTGGGTGGGAAGGGTTCACCTGTTTGTACAGCTATGCTGTGCCTGGGTTGGGTGCTGACTGTTGGGACGGTGAGTGGGCTCAGTGCATGGGCATATGGCCTTGGGTGGGTTTATACGTAGGATTCAGAAGGGCTGGGGGAGCAGCTGTGCATCTGCAGTATGACCGTGCGTGTGCGTACTTGAGTCACCAGCATTCTACACTCCAGGTGATGTTACCAGGTGATAGTTCTGAGCAATTAACCCAAATTTCGGTTATTTTTTGTTTTATAAACAATATACTGGAGTCCGTTCAATTATTTTAAATCCATTTAGTTTTTCTTTCTTCTGTGTGCTCGATATGCAGTTTCTCTAGAGATCACTCGGATCAAGCCTGAACTGTGCAATGTAGTAGGGAGTTGTAGTTTCTAATGGGCCAATCATTATTCTACATAGTTTTGCTAAGACAACGTGGTAATTAACTGCAATGACCATAATCCATTGCGCACCCACCTACATGTCCGGTCTGTGTGGAGCAGACACAGAGACGGAGAGAAGAGAAAACGCTTGATCTAGAGGAATATAAAGCAGTTGCCTGGCAAGGTATCTCTACCTGAAAGTGGTCATCAACCGGTCAATCGCGATCGACTGGTCGATCTCCAAGGCATTCGTAGTCGATCACCAAACATTTCTGTAAAAAACAACAACGGTAAAGCCGTGCATTTTTTCGTTCAGTGCTGTTGGCGGTTTGGCACACTTGATTCTGCAGCCTTAACGCTGGGAAGGCAAAGTGTTCCCTTTTTTAAAACATTTCATGTGTCTGAAGGTAGAACTCTGCATACCCGGCAGGCCCAGAGAGCAAATCAGGTGCACCTATAGGCCTAACACTGGTCAATCAGATAGCGCAGATCACAGTGTCTGCAGTTTCCTCGAGACATAAAAAATGTAGGCTGTATGATTTCAAAACTTTTAAAACCATGACTATAGAGAGACTCAATGAATACAGCAAGCAGCTGCTGTTTTTACAAGTAAGTTCATGTTTAAGTTGTTAATCAGCACTATCAACACTTTGTTCGACACTTTTATAAGCCATAAAATGCACGTTCTCCCTACGTCCACTCACGCAGCAACAAGCACTAAAGCTACAGTGAATGAGTATAGCAGTGTCATGCACCAATTCAGAGAAAGTGAAATATTCCTTGATATTAGAAAAGACACAAGCCGCTGATAATAATAAAGCAAACTTATCGAAGCAGCAGAGGGCGCACCGCCCTATCCACATCGACAGGACAGTAGTGGAGAGGGTAGTAAGTTTTAAGTTCCTCGGCATACACATCACGGACAAACTGAATTGGTCCACACACACAGACAGCGTTGTGAAGAAGGCGCAGCAGCGCCTCTTCAACCTCAGGAGGCTAAAGAAATTTGGCTTGTCACCAAAAGCACTCACAAACTTCTATAGATGCACAATCGAGGGCATCCTGTCGGGCTGTATCGCCGCCTGGTACGGCAACTGCTCCGCCCACAACCATAAGGCTCTCCAGAGGGTAGTGAGGTCTGCACAACGCATCACCGGGGGCAAACTACCTACCCTCCAGGACACCTACATCACCCGATGTCACAGGAAGGCCATAAAGATCATCAAGGACAATACCACCCGAGCCACTGCCTTTTCACCCCACTATCATCCAGAAGGCGAGGTCAGTACAGGTGCATCAAAGCAGGGACCGAGAGACTGAAATACAGCTTCTATCTCAAGGCCATCAGACTGTTAAACAGCCACCACTAACATTGAGTGGCTGCTGCCAACATACTGACTCAACTCCAGCTCACTTCAATAATGGAAATTGATGGGAAAAAATGTATCACTAGCCACTTTAAACAATGCCACTTAATATAATGTTTACATACCCTACATTACTCATCTCATATGTATATACTGTACTCTATATCATCTACCGAATCTTGCCATCTTTATGTAATACATGTATCACTAGCCACTTTAAACTATGCCACTTTTATGTTTACATACCCTACATCACTCATCTCATATGTATATATTGTACTCGATACCATCTACTGCATCTTGCCTATGCCATTCTGTACCATCACTCATTCATATATCTTTATGTACATATTCTTTATCGCTTTACACTTGTGTGTATAAGGTAGTAGTGGTGGAATTGTTAGGTTAGATTACTCGTTGGTTATTACTGCATTGTCGGAACTAGAAGCACAAGCATTTTGCTACACTCGCATTAACATCTGCTAACCATGTGTATGTGACAAATAACATTTGATTTGATTTGCTATACTCATTCATTGCAGCTGCAGTGCTGGTTGTAGTGTGAGTGGAAGTAAGGAGAACGCACATTTTATGGCATATAAACTCAGCAAAAAAAGAAACATCCTCTCAATGTCAACTGCGTTTATTTTCTTAACATGTGTAAATATTTGTATGAACATAACAAGATTCAACAACTGAGACATAAACTGAACAATTTCCACAGACATGTGTCTAACAGAAATGGAATAATGTGTCCCTTAACCTCTTAAGCCCACCCGACACGCAGGTGTCCCATCTAGCCATCTGGAAATGCAAATGCGCTACGCTAAATGCTAATAGCACTCGTTAAAACTCAAACTGAATTAAAGCTACACTCGTTGTGAATCTAGCCAACAAGTCAGATTTTTAAAATGCTTTTCGGCGAAAGCATGAGAAGCTATTATCTGATAGCATGCAACACCCCGAAATACCTGAAGGGGACGGAAACAAAATAATTAGCATAGCCGGCGCTACACAAAACGCAGAAATAAAATATAAAACATTCATTACCTTTGACGAGCTTCTTTGTTGGCACTCCTATATGTCCCATAAACATCACTATTGGGTATTTTTTTCGATTAAATCGGTCCATATATACCCAAAATATCGATCTATGAAAAGTGTGTGATCCAAAAAAAAACACTGTTTTCATTTTTAAAATTTCACAAAACACTTTGAAATACTTTTGTAATCCAACTTTAGGTATTAGTAAACGTTAATAATCTATCAAATTGATTACGGGGCGATGTGTATTCAATAGCTCCATGGGGTCTCTCTTCCTCGTTTGACCAAGGAACAACTCCCAGGCAATTGCCAAGACTGGCGACATCGTGTGGAAGCTGTAGGACTTGTAATCTCGGCCCCATCTAATTTGCTGAGCCATAGACAATACATGCAAGTGGCGCATTGATATTTTTTTCCACTTTTTGGTGATCAGTTTTCCTTGGGCTTTTCGACGAAACGGACGTTCTATAGTCACAGCCGTGATTTAACCAGTTTTAGAAACGTCAGAGTGTTTTCTATCCACACATACTAATCATATGCATATACTATATTCCTGGCATGAGTAGCAGGACGCTGAAATGTTGCGCGATTTTTAACAGAATGTTCGAAAAAGTAAGCCCTAAGCTTAAGTGGTTTTAACAAAGGGGGGGGGGGGTCAAAATCAAAAGTAACAGTCAGTATCTGGTGTGGCCACCAGCTGCATTAAGTACGGCAGTGCATCTCCTCCTCATGGACTGCACCAGATTTGCCAGTTCTTGCTATCAGATGTTACCCCACTCTTCCACCAAGGCACCTGCAAGTTCCCAGACATTTCTGTGGGGAATGGCCCTTGCCCTCACCCTCCGATCCAACAGGTCCCAGACGTGTTCAATGGTATTCAGATCTGGGCTCTTCGCTGGCCATGGCAGAACAGAGACATTCCTGTCTTGCAGGAAATCACGCACAGCACAAGCAGTATGGCTGGTGGCATTGTCATGCTGGAGGGGCATGTCAGGATGAGCCTGCAGGAAGGGTACCGCCTGAGGGAGGAGGATGTTTTCCCTGTAACGCACAGCACTGAGATTGCCTGCAATGACAACAAGATCAGTCCGATGATGCTGTGACACACTGCCCCAGACCATGACGGACCCTCCACCTCAATAGATTCCACTCCAGAGTACAGGCCTCGGTGTAACGCTTATTCCTTCAACGATAAACGCGAATCCGACCATCACCCCTGGTAAGACACAACCACGACTTGTCAGTGAAGAGCACTTTTTGCCAGTCCTGTCTGGTCCAGCGACGGTGGGTTTGTTCCCATAGGCAACGTTGTTGACGGTGATGTCTGGTGAGGACCTGCCTTACAACAAGCCTACACGCCCTCAGTCCAGCTTCTCTCAGCCTATTGCGGACATTCTGAGCACTGATGGAGGGATTGTGCGTTCCTGGTGTAACTCGGGCAGTTGTTGATGTCATCCTGTACCTGTCCCGCAGGTCTGATGTTCGGATGTACCGATCCTGTGCAGGTGTTGTTACACGTGGTCTGCCACTGCGAAGACAATCAGCTATCCGTCATGTCTCTCTGTAGCGCTGTCTTAGGCATCTAACAGTACGGACATTGCAATTTATTGCCCTGGCCATATCTGCATTCCTCATGCCTCCTTGCAGCATGCCTAAGGCACATTCACGCAGATGAGCAGGGACCCTGGGAATCTTTCTTTTGGTGTTTTTCAGAGTTAGTAGAAAGGCTTCTTTAGTGTCCTAAGTTTTCATAACTGTGACCTTAATTGCCTACCATCTTTAAGCTTTTAGTGTCTTAAGGACCGTTCCACAGGTGCATGTATATTAATTGTTTATGGTTCATTGAACAAGCATGGGAAACGGTGTTTAAACCCTTTACAATGAAGATCTGTGAAGTTGGATTTTTCAGCTGTTCTAACATAGTTTCTAATGATCAATTAACCTTTTAAAATTATAAACTTGGATTAGCTAACACAGTGTGCCATTGGAACACAGGAGTGATGGTTGCTGATTTTGGGCCCCTGTATGCCTATGCAGATATTCCATTACAAATCAGCCGTTTCCAGCTACAATAGTCATTTACAACATTAACAATGTCTACACTGTATTTCTGATCAATTTGATGTTTTTTTAATGGACATAAAATGTGCTTTTCTTTCAATAACAAGGACATTTCTAAGTGACCCCAAACTTTTGAACGGTAGTGTATGTACTAGGTGGTGTCAGAGGAAGACCCAAAAAATTGTCAAAGACTTCTGTCACCCAAGTCATAGACTGTTCTCTCTGCTACCTCACACAAGCGGTACCGGAGCGCCAAGTCTAGGACCAAAAGGCTCCTTAAAAGCTTCTACCTCCAAGCCATATGACTACTGAGCAACTAAACAAATCAAGTGGCCCCCTTTTTGTTTTTACATTGCTGCTACTCTCTGTTTATTATCTACGCAGTCACTTTACAAATGACCTTGATTAACCTGTACCCTGCACATTGACTCGGTATTGTTATGTCACTTTCTTGTGTTACCTTGTGATTGATTTGCATTTTTAAAACTCTTTTTTTTTAAACTGCATTTCTTGAACTGCATTGTTGGTTAGGGGCTTGTAAGTAAGCATTTCATCCTAAGGTCTTTGATTTGACCACTGATCTAAGTGATTGCTATTCAGCAGTCTTAAAAGTATGCCTTATGTACTTTGAAGAACTACTAAAATAGTAATTTTGTCAGACTGCCTAGGCAGCAGATCTATAGAGATGAGATGATGACTTGGAATAAAATAATGTCATAAAATAAACAAATGTAATATACACAACATCTGAAATATTTTCTGAAAGTAAAGTAATGAAAATAATGGATGGTAAATAAGTGATAAGCAGTAGTGTGTAGTCATTACCATCATGGAATTTGTATTAATTGTTTTATTCTCTGTTACAGCATTCAACTCACAATGTATTTAAAAATGATCAAAACCTGGGGGGGAAAAATGTGGTAACCAAATCCGAACCAACCTCAAGAAGCACAAATTGCTCAGTTCTACCAGGTGAAAAAATAGAAGATTCAACAATTCATGAAGTTGCCATGGATTTTACTACAATTATTTGAATAGTACATTATACCTGAAGCCTTCAAAATCAACTCTGGACCTCCAAGCCATTTCCACTGCATTTTTTTGTTTCCCTCTGATCAGGGACTGATTTAGACCCGGTACACCAGGTGTGTGCAATTAATTATCAGGTAGAACAGAAAACTAGCATTCTCCGGATTTGAATACCCCTGACCTACGGTATTATGCATTAAATAGTACAGCTGAATTACACATTCTTGGAAACCTAATGAAGTTGCCACCAAATGAAATGAGACTCCAAACTAATTTTATTCTACACTCTATGGTATTGTGCCTTTACGTAACAGTGAATTCCATTGACATAAGGAAATGGAAAGCTTGACTTTTTTCAGGCGTGTGTCTCTGTCGTAGCCTACATTCAGACTGTGCAAGATATTGCATTTCTTCCAGGAATCGGAGGCAGGAATAATAGCTTATCCACAGTTGTAAAAGTTGCTCTTCCGATACATTTTGAATAGTTACAGTAGACAAACAATGATTAATTAATGAAATGGTCCTATTTTATTGTCTCTTGTAATAGTAAACATAATTTTCCACCTTTTAAATTAAGACGGAAAGCCTTGGAGGAATCTCTCAAGATGCTGATATGCCATACGACTCTAGTCTAATCAAGGCTTCTATAGCTTAGCCTTACTGGACATCTCTTTTTGAAATCTTCCTCCTGCACACCAAGAAACAGGGTTAACTGCACTGAGATATTGGTATTACTTTATTAAACCAGAACAGCAAAGAGACTGTGCAAGTCTGTGGTGAATTTTTGCTGTAGCTGCAGCTTAAGGTCCCCATAATTACATGGTGTTGGTCTCTCCTAAGAGTTTAGAGTTAGGGTTAACAGGAAAATGTGCCCTAACAGGAAAATGTTGCCCCAGGCCACAAAACTGCTGGTGGTTACTGCATGGTTTAGCCAGACTGGTTCCCACTGTTTACCTGGCATGGACATTCTGCAGAAATCACAGGCTATCTGAACAGCTCTGTCTTATACTCTGACGTAGACAATCAGTCATTCATAGCATCGTCATGATGACTGCCCCATTCTCTCGCTCTCTCTCTGTGTGGTTTGTCATTCCCTCATACACCCGCCAGCTATCTTGAATTTCTTCAATGTTTATTCAGTGTTCAAAAGTTTCAAGTTCCGTTATTTATTATGGACTGGTGAAATTGCCCATAGGTGAACCGCTGGGTCCCTGATTAGGAGCAAAAAAGGATTTACTCCATAGATTATGACATTAAGATAAAGAAAAGATGTCCCTGAAAACCACTATTGAGTTATGAATAAATGATTTGCTCCTTCATGTGGTTTCGGTAAGGTTTTGGCCTGTATCTCAGTAATTATTCTCCAACTGTGTCCTCCCTTACAATCAAATCAAGGGCCCTATGGGGTTCTCAGTTGGATGATTTCCACTCCCTGTTGAGTCCTCTTCATTCTGTAGATCTATTGCTCTCTATGGGTCAAAACAGGACATACCTTACTAGTTCTCCAGGTATATATCTTAGCACTGTTTACAGTACGTCTCTTTCTGTCTATTGTTCTCTTCACTAACTTCACAGACAGCATACAGTACAGCCTGGGGGGCTGCCTAAGCATGTGTGGTTTGGTCAACTCCTCATGGGCACAGCACAACTAGACTTGAGACAAGCACATAGAGTAGTGCTATTGATAGACAATATGAGGTTACTCATGAAGTAAGACCTGAATGTTTTCGCTAGATCTGCTGTGTCTCCAAGGGAAATGGTTTGGAAGTTAACACCCTGTTTGGAAACTGTTTTGAAGTAACTATGACAGAGCACAGTTCAGGCTGAAACCCTATTTACTAAAAGAAAACTTAACTTAAACTTGTACAACTGAGCACAAGTGAATAAAATGAGCTGTTTGTCTGAGCAGCTTTACTGTGTTAAGATAACAGGACTGAGTAGAGAGAGTAGGAGAGGGGGAGCGTGAGAGAGAATGAGAGCGAGAATGAGAGTTTGGGAGGGAGAGAGAGTGGGAGAGAGTGTAAGAGCGCTTGGGGGCTCTGCATGTGAGGAGAGTAGGTTTACGTGGCAAGTGTTACGCACGGATCGGGGGGGTGTGCGCAGCCATGCTGGCTTTATTTGAGCTGGGGGGCTCAGGGGCATATAGGGAGTGGAATTGTGTGTGACGGGTGGTGGGGTGGGAGGAGTATCAGGGGGAGTATCGGGGTGTGTGTGTGAAAGGTCAAGGAGCGCACGGGTAAGAGGCCAGCTAGCCGTGTGTGTGTGTGTGTGTGTGTGTGTGTGTGTGTGTGTACGAAGGTGTGTGTGTGTGAAGGGGAACTGACAAAGAGTTCCTGCACAAGGCTAAAATCTCTATGACGAATGTGTGCTTCTCTACCACATAAACAACTGTGGGCTGTTTCAGCAATCACACTCCCCTTACTTGATAAGCCATTGCATACTGAGCTTTTTGACTCATGCTGCCTCCCAGACACAGGACTTTTATTGTACATGCTGCAAGGCCAATACCATCTGAAAGATTGAATTACCTGAATCTCACTCGAGTGAAACTACCATTTTTATAATGAAATGTTTACAGGTTAGACAATGCGAGGCAAACATTTGCACCATTCTTATGTTTTTCTATAAAGATACTGTATGGATATTTGGCTGAACTAAAGCTAAAATACACACAGCAGTAGCAGAACTGCATTATAAACAGGCAAGTCTCTTAAACCACAAAGTCAGTGTGTGCACTTGACAGTTTGTGACTTTTTGCCAAAGTAGCTAACACCATCATGAGTTCTAGAGCCAAGCCAGTGACCATTGTCACCTCTACCTCAACAAGGAACCAACCCCTCCTAAGCCTGTAGGCAGCTAGCTGGAGCTCTTGTGAAAAGCAATCGAGTCTTCATCTCATAATACCCAGTGTGTGCCAGAAAATACATGTTAGGAAACCAACAGACACAAAATAAGACAAAGGGGCTGCCTGATGATTTTCAATGCTAAACAGCTGTTGAGTGTCAATATGTGGCAAGAACACATGACACACCAGTTGTCTGATGAATCAATAACAATCAATAAAGACTTTATAACGTAGATGCATCTGCGAATTGTATATTGAGATGTTTGTTGGAGTCAATAGACTGTTTGCCAATGCTGCTTTGAGATCCTTTGAATGTTCGAGTTTTGTGTTTCTCAACTTGTGCTGTGGTACAAGAACATTCATAACTGTTTTATAACACCTCAAATCAATATCACTTTATTGAAGGTTTCTGTGCACACTCTATAAGGGCATATGACATGGTTATGATGCCCATCATTCCATTTAATGTAATAATGTGACACAGATGTTGGTAAATTACATAACACCCTGTTTATATAATCTGGTATGTATAGATTGTTAAGTAGCATGTAATAACATATGACATTAGTTGTCATTCAGGCTCTGTTATAGCAGCTGTTATTAACAGTTGACATTAGAGCATATGACAACAGGATCAACAGTCATCTATAACACCCGTTATAACTAGTTTTATAACATCTTATGCCATTACTCATAACAATATAAAACTCCTTATATCACTTTATGACTAATGTTGTTTGTTATATCTGTTATAAGGGCTTTATGAATGCATACATAAGGACACCTACAATAGTGTTACTACATAGGTTTATGTCCTTATACAATATCTGATTTTGAATATGAGCTGCTCAATATGGTTAGAACCCCATGTGCAGTTTATTTCCCTTTATGCAGGGTTTTATTTGTTTGTTGTCTGACATTCCACATCCTTTTTAGAGATAGTTTTAACAAAGTGACTCAGTGAAAGCATCTGTAAACTGCATTGAACAACCGCTCAGTATCCCCTTCTTATCCACCCACACAACTGCAGCTGGCGATCCAAAGACCAGATTTAGATCTACTCCATCTCTCTGCTAAATCAGCTTCAGTGAAATCAAAAGGTCCTCATCATGCCAGTGTCACACCCCAGCCCTCCCTCTAACCAGACCCTGAGTAAGATCAGGAACCCTGACAACAAAGGAGGATAAATCCCCTGACCCAAACCAACAGCCTTCCCAATTCCCAACCTCCCCTGTTTCCTCTCCAAGATGCATTCTTGCAACGCTCCCAACTTTCGTCCTGTTTTGGACAGGACCAATAATGGGATTGGGAAGGAGGGAGAGCAGGGCTGGGAGCAGGAAGTGCATGTATAAATCTGAGTGAGGTGAGATGTAAACAGAGAGTGTCTAACAGGGCTATTTCAAAAGTCTGGTGTCAAATATACAATTTTAAGGGTTATAGATATGTGCTGTGCATATGGGGCGATGCCCGCAGGCATCCTAGGAGGCAGGCACACACGCAAGTAAACACAGTAGTCTAGACACTAAAGTTGTTGATATTCTGAGATTCCAGGAAGGGTGGGGGAACTGATATCAATCATATGTGCTAAAAGCAGGATTTCTCTCCTAACAGGCTCAGTTTGTTAACACTAGTGTGGCCACTACTTGCAGCACACTAACCCATCACTAACCCAGTCGATCAAATTGATTTCATCTACTGCATCTAATTTCATGCCCTCAGATGATGGAGTTGGAATACATAACTACTGTAAATCACATGTGCTTACTAAAGCTACAGAGTTTGGAGACAGAGTAGAAGGAAGTATTATGGTATGAAGCATATTTCACCCAACATACAATTTCATATTAATCTACATTTCTCTTTGTGGAATGTTACACAGGTTAGAGTTAAAAAATAATTTAATTGGTATCCAGATGAAGACCTTATTTTAGCTCTACCCTACAACGTCTTAGGCTTTCCCTCCTAATATTTCTCACCTTGGTGACCCTTGTTCTAGCCTGTTCTTCCTGCTGATGCAAAACATTTCATTTCCTGAAAGGGGCTGAAATATTAGATTTTGTTTTTGGGACCTACTGAGTGTGTTGACACAGTCTTTACTCATTCGCATAGCGCACACCCCTCCCTGCCCAACAAGAGAAGAAGCACGTTTCAAAAACATCACTTCACGTCATTTTGCGTGGATTCCTGTTTTATCAGATCACACCCCGTTGAGTTTTTAAAATATATATTTTTATTTTTAATTAATTTGTTAGGCCCGAGGGGGTGTAGTATATGGCTAATATACCACAGCTAAGGGCTGTTCTTAAGCACGACACAATGCGGAGTGCCTGCATACAGCCCTTAGCCGTGGTATATTGACCATATATCATCAACCCCATAAGTGCCTTATTGCTATTATAGACTGTTTACCAATGTAATTACAGCAGTAAAAATAACTTTTGTCATACCCGTGGCACACGGTCTGAAATACCACGGCTGTCAGCCAATCAGCATTCAGGGCTCGAACCACCCAGTTTATATGTAGATATACATTTTTAGTCAGAAGTTTACATACACTTAGGTTGGAGTCATTAAAACTCGTTTTTTTCAACCACTCCACAAATGTCTTGTTAAGAAACTATAGTTTTGGCAAGTCGGTTAGGACATCTACTTTGTGCATGACACAAGTCATTTTTCCAACAATTGTTGTACAGACAGATTATTTCACCTATAATTCACTGTATCACAATTCCAACAAAGTCAAAGTATTGGAGTGGCCATGACAAAGCCCTGACCTCAGTCCTAAAGAGAAATTGTGGGCAGAACTGAAAAAGCATGTGCGAGCAAGGAGGCCTACAAACCTGACTCAGTTACACCAGCTCTGTCAGGAGGAATGGGCAAAATTCACCCAATTTGTTGTGGGAAGCTTGTGGAAGCCTACGCGACATATTTGACCCAAGTTAAACAATTTAAAGGCAATGCTACCATATACTAATTGAGTGTATGTAAACTTCTGACCCACTGGGAATGTGATGAAAGAAATAAAAGCTGAAATAAATAACTCTCTCAACTATTATTCTGACATTTCACATTCTTAAAATAAAGTGGTGATCCTAACTGACCTAAGACAGGGAATTTTACTAGGATTAAATGTCAAGAATTGTGAAAAACTGAGTTTAGATGTAGTTGGCTAAGGTGTATGTAAACTTTCGACTTCAACTGTATATAGATTAATTTTTTTAACCTTTAATTTAACCTTTTATTTAACCCGGTAGGCTTTTGAGAAAAATGTCTCATTCACAACTGCGACCTGGCCAAGATAAAGCAAAGCAGTGTGACACAAACTGTCATGCCCTGACCTTAGAGAGCCGTTTAATTTCTCTATTTGGTTAGGTCAGGGTGTGATGTGGGGTGGGCATTCTATGTTTAGTTTTTCTATGATTTTATATTTCTATGTTTTGGCCGGGTATGGATCTCAATCAGGGACAGCTGTCCATCTTTGTCTCTGATTGGGAACCATACTTAGGTAGCCCTTTTCCCTCCTTTCTTTGTGGGAAGTTAACTTTGTTTGTGGCACATAGCCCTTAAGCATCACGGTTGTTTTGTATTGTTTTTGTCGGCGTCATTTCTAAATAAAAGGAATATGTACACTTACCACACTGTGCTTTGGTTCTCTTCATTCGACGGCCGTGACACAAACAACAACACAGAGTTACACATGGAATAAACAAACATACAGTCAATAACACAATAGGAAAAAGTCTATACAGTGTGTGCAAATGAGGTAAGATAAGGGAGGTAATAAATAGGCCATAGTGACGAAATAATTACAATTTAGCAATTAAACACTGGAGTGATAAATGTGCAGAAGATGAATGTGCAGGTAGAGATACTGGGGTGCAAAGGAGCAAGGAGAAATAATAACAGTATGGGGATGAGGTAGTTGGATGGGCTATTTACAGATGGGCTATGGACAGGTGCAGTGATCTTTCAGCTGCTCTGACAGCTGGTGCTTAAAGTTAGAGAGGGAGATATGAGTCTCCAGCTTCAGTGATTTTTGCAATTAGTTCCAGTCATTGACAGCAGAGAACTGGAAGGAAAGGCGGCCAAAAGAGGAATTGGCTTTGGGGGTGACCAGTGAAATATACCTGCTGGAGCGCGTGCTATGGGTGGGTGCTTCTATGGTGACCAGTGAGCTGAGATAAGGCGGGGCTTTACCTAGCAAAGACTTTTATAGATGACCTGGAGCCAGTGGTATTGGCGACAAATATGAAGCGACGGCCAGCCAACGAGAGCATACAGGTCGCAGTGGTGGTAGTATATGGGGATTTGGTGACAAAACAGATGGCACTGTGATAGACTGCATCACATTTACTGAGTAGAGTGTTGGAGGCTATTTTGTAAATGAAGTCGAGGATCGGTAGGATAGTCAGTTTTACGAGGGAATGTTTGGCAGCATGAGTGAAGGATGCTTTGTTACGAAATAGGAAGACGATTCTAGATTTAATTTTGGATTGGAGATGCTTAATGTGAGTCTGGAAGGAGAGTTTACAGTATAACCAGGCACCTAGGTATTTGTATATGTCCACATATTCTAAGTCAGAACCGTCCAGAGTAGTGTTGCTGGATGGGCGGGCAGGTGCTGGTAGCGATCGGTTGAAGAGCATGCATTTAGTTTTACTTGCATTTTAAGGGCAGTTGGAGGCGACGGAAGGAGAGTTGTATGGCATTGAAGCTCGTCTGGAGGTTAGTTAGCAGAGTGTCCAACGAGGGGCCAGAAGTATACAGAATGGTATCGTCTGCATAGGGGTGGATCAGAGAGTCACCAGCAGCAAGAGTGACATCATTGATGTATACAGAGAAAATAGTCAACCCAAGAATTCAACCCTGAGGCACCCCCATAGAGACTGCCAGATGTCCCGAAAACAGGCCCTCCGATTTGAGTCATTTGAGAAACCAAGGCTGTTGAGTCTGCCAATAAGAATGTGGTGATTGACAGAGTCAAAAGCCTTGGCCAGGTCTATGAATACAGCTGCACAGTATTTTATCTTATTTATGGGGGTTATGATATCGTTTAGGACCTTGAGCGTGGCTGAGGTGCACCAATGACCAGCTTGGAAACCAGATTGCATAGCGGAGAAGGTACGGTGGGATTCGAAATGGTCGGTGATCTGTTTGTTAACTTGGCTTTCGAAGACCTTAGAAAGGCAGGGTAGGATAGATATGGGTCTAGAGTGTCACCCCCTTTGAAGAGGGGGATGACAGTGGCAGCTTTCCAATCTTTGGGGATCTCAGACCATACGAAAGAGAGGTCCAGATTGTCTAGTCCTGCTAATTTGTAGGGGTCCAGATTTTGCAGCTCTTTCAGAACATCAGCTATCTGGATTTGGGTGAAGGAGAAATAGAGGAGGATTGGGCAAGTTGCTGTGGGGGGTGCAGGGCTGTTGACCAGTGCAGGGGTGGCCAGGTGGAAAGCCTGGCCAGCTGTAGAAAAATGCTTATTGAAATTCTCAATTATCGTGGATTTATCGGTGTTGACAGTGTTTCTTATTTACCATGGACTTTCAGTGTCCCAGAACTTTTTTGAGTTTGTGGTGCAGGATGCAAATTTCTGTTTGAAAAAGCTAGCCTTTGCTTTCCTAACTGCCTGTGTATATTGGTTCCTAACTTCCCTGAAAAGTTGCATATCGCGGGGGCTATTCGATGCTAATGCAGTACGCCACAGGATGTTTTTGTGCTGGTCAAGGGCAGTCGGGTCTGGAGTGAACCATGGGCTATATCTGTTCCTGGTTCAATTTTTTTTTAATGGGGCATGCTTATTTAAGATTGTGAGGATAGCACTTTTAAAGAATAACCAGGCATGTTATACTGACGGAATGAGGTCAGTATCCTTCCAGGATACCCGGGCCAGGTTGATTAGAAAGGCCTGCTCACTGAAGTGTTTTAGGGAGCGTTTGACAGTGATGAGGGGTGGTCGTTTGACCGCAGACCCATAACGGACGCTAGGAATGAGGCAGTGATCGCTGAGATCCTGGTTGAAGACGGCAAAGGTGTATTTGGAGTGCAGGTTGGTTAGGATGATATATATGAGGGTGCCTGTGTTTACGGATTTGGGGTTGTACCTGGTAGGTTCATTGAGAATTTGTGTGAGATTAAAGGCATCAAACTTATATTGTAGGATGGCCGGGGTGTTAAGCATGTCCCAGTTTAGGTCACCTAACAGCACGAGCTCTGAAGATAGATGGGGGCAATCAATTCACATATGGTGTCCAGGGCACAGCTGGGGTCAGAAAGTGGTCTATAGCAAGCGGCAACGGTGAGAGACTTGTTTCTGGAAAGGTGGATTTTTAAAAGTAGAAGTTCAAATTGTTCGGGCACAGACCTGGATAGTAATACAGAACTCTGCAGGCTATCTCTGCAGTAGATTGAAACTCCGCCCCCTTTGGAAGTTCTATCTTTTCGGGAAATGTTATAGTTAGGGATGGAAATTGCATGGTTTTTGGTGGCCTTCCTAAGCCAGGATTCAGACATGACTTGGACATATGGGTTGGCACAGTGTGCTAAAGCAGTGGATAAAACAAACTCAGAGAGGAGGCTTCTAATGTTAACATGCATGAAACCAAGGCTTTTACGGTTACAGAAGTCAACAAATGAGAGCGCCTAGGGAATGGGAGTAGAGCTAGGCACTGCAGGGCCTGGATTAACTTCTACATCACCAGAGAAGTAGGGTAGGGTATGGGTAACGGCTGTAAGACTGGTCATCTAGTACGTACGGAACAGAGAGTAAAAGGAGCAGGTTTCTGGGTGCGGTAGAATAGATTCAATGCATAATGTACAGACAAAGGTATGGTAGGATGGGAGTACAGTGGAGGTAAACCTAGGCATTGAGTGACGATGAGAGAGGTATTGTCTCTAGAGACATCAATTAAACCAGGTGAGGTCACCGCATGGGTGGGAGGTGGGACAAGAGGGTTAGCTGAGGCGTATTGAGCAGGGCTGGAGGCTCTACAGTGAAATACGACAATAATCACTAACCAAAACAGCAATGGACAAGGCATATTGACATTAGAGAGAGGCATGCATAGCCGAGTGATCATAGGGTCCAGTGAGTAGCTGGGCGGGCTGGAGACACGGCGATTCAGACAACTAACGGGCCTAGAAGATATATATAGATCTATATATACAGTGCCTTGCAAAAGTATTCATCCCCTTGGTGTTTTCCCAATTTTTTTGCATTACAACCTGCAATTTTAAATAGATTTTTATTTGGATTTCATGTAATGGACATACACAAAATAGTCCAAAAGGTGAAGTGAAATGAAAAAAATAACCTGTTTCATTTTTTTAAATATAAAATAAAAACGGAAAAGTGGTGCGTGCATATGTATTCACCCCCTTTGCTATGACATATATTGCAACCAATTACCTTCAGAAGTCACATAATTAGTTAAATATAGTCAACCTGTGTGCAATCTAAGTGTCGCATGATCTCAGTATATATACATCTGTTCTGAAAGGCCCCAGTGTCTGCAATACCACTAAGCAAGGGGCAACACCAAGCAAGCGGCACCATGAAGACCAAGGAGCTCTCCAAACAGGTCAGTAATGAAGTTGTGGAGAAGTACAGATCAGGGATGGGTAATAAAAAGTATCAGAATCTGAACATCCCAAGGAGCGCCATTTAAACCCATTATTAAAAAATGTAAAGAATAGGGCACCACAACAAACATGCCAAGAGAGGGCCACCCACCAAAACTCACAGACCAGGCAAGGAGGACATTAATCAGAGAGGCAACAAAGAGACCAAAGATAACCCTGAAGGAGTTGCAAAGCTCCACAGTGGAGATTGGAGGAGTATCTGTCTATAGGGACCACTTTAAGGGTACACTCCACAGAGCTGGGATTTATGGAAGAGTGGCCAGAAAAAAAATCAAACACGTTTGGTGTTCGCCAAAAGGCAAGTGGGAGACTCCTCAAACATATGGAAGAAGGTACTCTGATCAGATGAGACTAAAATTGATATTTTTGGCCATCAAGAAAAACGCTATGTCTGGCGTAAACCAAACACCTCTCATCACCCCGAGATAACCATCCCCACAGTGAAGCATGGGGGTGGCAGAATGGAAGGAATGATGGATGGTGCTAAATACAGGGAAATTCTTGAAGGAAACCTGTTTGTCTCCCAGAGATTTGAGACTGGGACAGAGGTTCACCTTCCAGCAGAACAATGACCCTAAGCATACTGCTAAAGCAACACTCGAGCGGTTTAAGGGGAAATGTTTAAATGTCTTGGAATGGCCTAGTCAAAACCCAGACCTCAATCCAATTGAGGTATGTGGTATGACTTAAAGATTGATGTACACCAGCGGAACACATCCAACTTGAAGGAGCTGGAGCAGTTTTCCCTTGAAGAATGGGCAAAAATCCCAGTGGCTATATGTGCCAAGCTTATACCCCAAGAGACTTGCAGCTGTAATTGCTGCAAAAGGTGGCTCTACAAAATATTGACCTTGGGGGGTGAATAGTTATGCATGCTCAAGGTTTCTACTTTTTGGTCTTGTTTCTTGTTTGTTTCACAAGAAAAAATAAGTGGTAGGCATGTTGTGTAAATCAAATGATACAACCCCCCCCCCCCCCCCCCCAAATCTATTTTAATTACAGGTTGTAAGGCAACAAAATAGGAAAAATGCCAAGGGGGGTGAATACTTTCACAAGCCACTGTAAATATTCACCAGGAAATGACATCATGAATGTGTTTCTATTTCCTTTTTTGCAATATGGTGTCCAAACATTTTAAGAGATGGGATTAATCTGCCTCTGTCTTCCACCATCCTTCTTACAATTCCCGACAGGTTATTAAAATGCCTTGAGTGATCTGCACTCAAATTTTAACTAATATTAACTTTCCAATGCTTCTGCGCCCAACCTCGCGGTGAGAAAATAACTGTGTGAATAATGAAAAAGCAATGGAAACCACAAAAGGAACCACACTGGTTCAACTTCACTCATTGGCAGGGTTAGTATTTTGGATGCTATTGAAGCTGAGCTCATCCGGTTGATTTATTAGTGTTTTGATGTTTCTGCTAGAATGTGAATATAATCCTAATTTACGGAAATGTTCATCTTTAGTCTGGCAGCTGTCATCAGGTCCTCTCTTTTATACTGGCAGCTTAATCCAAGCAGTATCAATCACTTCTTATCTAATCTTCTTTATTGGACTGGAATCATGCTACACTATTTTCCATTGTCTGAGATAGAGCTCTCTTTACAATGTTCCAGACACTGAGTTTACCACAGGTTGAATAATCTATTAATTTAGGCTTTATCTAGTTTAACATTTTGTTTGGTATACATTTCTCTTATGTGGGACAGGAACTCCGCTATTTCATTTATTTTTCACTAAATACTGCAATTGATTTCATCTAAGAGAGAAACAGTATATTGACAATGTTATTGCATTTTCTTTTTATCCTCTGTTTTAGTATCCATATACTTGAATTGTCTGTTAGCAGTTAAACTACACGTCTGTTTACTCAGGCAAGCCTTGAAGCAGCTTGGAGTTTAGGCCAAAGGATATCCTGGTTTTTCATCCAGATAACGTAGTATGTGCTGTATACTGTCTTGTTACTCTATGTGAATCACTTCTCTCCTCTTTTTATGACACTTTATTTATTTTATGGAACTCTGTGACCAGTCTGAGCCGTCAGTAATGTGTGAACTCCATCTCAGCAGTCTCTGATTCTAGGGTACAGTTAGTTCTGCTCCTAAACGGGGTTCTCTGCAGCTGGAGATGTTTTGGAGTGTTTTTAAGATTCAGTGTACAGTGGTATGTGGGTCAATTTGTTAGGAAGATTTTATTTCCTGTTTTGAAGTCATGCAACAGGTGCTTCGTTTTTGAAAATGAGAATTATCTCCAATGATCTTTCCTTTTGAAGTTTAGGTTATTATATTTTTTACAATACCTGTCTGTGCATATTAAGTGTGCTTTAGTCTACGGTACAATCCTCTGGTACAAGCCTCTGGTTCAAACTTGCTTTATGGTATGAGATTTATAAAATAAACACCAATGCCATGCAATGCAACAAGGACTGCACAGTTTAAAAGCCAGATATATGAAATAAACCCCTGCAAAACTGCCATCACAGTGTAAGAGCAACCTCATCTGTAATAGTGACACATTCTTGGATGTTTGAAGTGATAAATTTATGGTCTTGTTGAACAACATTGTCAAAATGAAGTCATTTCTGGTGCTTAGATGGTTAACCCAGAGAGGGCAGGAAAGAAGCTTTCCATTGGCCATGCTGAATGAAAGTCCTGTGTTCTAGTGTTTCATAGCAGCTGAGGCCTGGCCTCCTGAGCTCAACTCCAGCCCACTCATCTGGTTCTATTTAAGGCCTCTGGTGTCGACTCTTATGATTGGCGTACACAACCCCCCTACTCTTCCTCCAGCCCCAACGAGGAGGAGGAGGCTTTTTAGCAGTGTTTATTTTCCAGGGGAAACCGTTCCTCTATCCCACTACACTGTCCCATCTATAAACTGCTGCTGCTCCTGCTCTGTCTCGCTATTGCTCTCCTCTCTTTCTCCTCTCTCTTTCTCTACCTAAACCCATCTATTCCTATTTTTATTATCTCAAGTTTGGACAATGGATGAGGCCCCCCAACATCATAGAATGGATTCTCTTCAGCTAACTGCTTGATGTTTTTGGGGGGACTTTTATTTTTATTTTTAGACTTTCCACTGCCCCTGGTTTTGGGCTGGTGGGGGATCCAGCTATATGGCCAGACTCTTGGGAAGATGCACTGAGCCCAGCGTGTGTTCCCATTGGCTAAGGTCTACTGACAAATTGGCCTATGGCACAGCGGGTGCCCGGCAGTCGCTCTCGCGGACCCATGCCCGGGAGTTGGCTGACAGCTTGTTTTTTCCCATCAACCCCAGGCTTGGATGGTGCGGATCCTATGCTACTGGAGCAGTACATGGTGGTGGCCAACTATGAGAAGCAGGAGCCAGCGGAAATCAGCCTGCAGGCCGGCGAACTGGTGGACGTCATCGATAAGAGCGAGAGCGGTGAGTTACCAACTTACACATGCATATGCATACACATGCACATGCACGCACACACACACAGAGATGCACATGCATGCACACTTTCCGGCCAGCATCAACATGAGCACTTCCATTTTCACCTCTCAGTCTGGGTTTCCTGTCTTTCCCTCATCCCGATAGTTTCCCTCATGTTACCTCCTCTCCCTATCTTTCCCTCTCTCTCCCCTCCCTCTTTGTCCACAGCCTTCCAACTGTGCCTTAGCCCCATCTGGAGGCTTTCTTTGGCCTGCAGAGAGGCCTGTTTTTTTTCCCTTTGTTGGTTTAGGCTAGGGGCCAGAATGTTGCCTTTTGTAGGGGGAACGTCTCTCAGACTTCTTTATTAATTATCCAGCTCACTTTAATGGAAAGACATATGCCAGCTGCACAGGGTCCTGAGTCAGCTGCTTAACCTCTAAAAATTGAGTGCTAGGAGTGCTAAACCCTGCACGCACAGCCCTTAAGATCTTCAAAAAGAACTGAAAACGATTTTCATCTAGCCCTTGTTATGAGATTCATTCAATTTGTATTTTTTCTGTAAGTGTATTTCACAATGAGGTGTGGTGGAAGTTCGCAGAGCTGCCTCTTGACTATTATGCATATTATTCCCTCCAGTAGAAACAAAGACATGAAAGACACGCCTTACTTGATGATGGCCTTGCCTTACTTGATGATGGCCTTGCCTTACTTGATGATGGCCTTGCCTTACTTGAGGATGGCCTTGCCTTACTTGAGGATGGCCTTGCCTTACATGAGGATGGCTTTGCCTTACTTGAGGATGGCTTTGCCTTACTTGAGGATGGCTTTGCCTTACTTGAGGATGGCTTTGCCTTACTTGAGGATGGCCTTGCCTTTCTTGAGGATGGCCTTGCCTTTCTTGAGGATGGCCTTGCCTTTCTTGAGGATGGCCTTGCCTTTCTTGAGGATGGCCTCACTTGATGATGGTCTTACTTGATATGATGTCAGTGTTTACTTTTGCCGCTACACTTTGACGCAGTTAAGGCTTCTCACAAACCCTTGCACTATAACATCAAAGCACATCTCACCAATTAACTGAACCACAGTTTTAGCTGATGCAGCATAAGGAAACCTGTAGTTTTACTGTCCCTTCAGCAGAATGAAATGAGAGGTTTTGTCATGTCCATCTCATGAGCCTCTAGAGAGAGAGAGACAGGCTCAGTAACAGAGGTTGACATCCTGGCTTTAATGGTGTGCCCAGACAGTAAAGCACTAATGGGACTCATGTGTTCTTCAGAGGGGAGGAGAAACGGGGATCAGAAAGCAATTGGTTTCACATTGGGTGTGAGTGAAAACCCATGCCATAGAGGCCTAAAGGAATAGAGTCAATTGGCTGCTTTGAAATGTCTGTACCCACCCTTTGAGTTCCTCCATTTATTTTCCTGCCTTGGTCCAGTTGGATTTGAGCCCACTAGGGAGTCACTTTGAGGCAGATTTCCAAACACCTTGAAGTCCTTTTGCCCAAGGCCTTGACCTGAGTCCTTTCCTCCATAATTAGCATGGACCTTGATGGATGGTGCTGGAGACTGGCTGCAGTACATTTTGATGACTACAGGGTAAATGTGTCACTGGTTAGGGAGTTCATCCACCTGCAGGTCTAACTGAATCACTGTTTGATTCATAGGAACACAACCAATAGTGTATAGACAGTATTTGACATAAAGGACTCAAAGCACTGTAGGCTAGGGACTCCCAAGTATTATAGAGGTAGCTAAAGCCAATCCACTCAGCGTACTGTGTTCAACAAAATGGTTAGCATTAGCTGAAGCCTATTTTGTTATATAAAATGTTTAGCGTTAGCTAAAGCCTGTAGTGTTCATCAAAACCGTTAGCATTTGCTGAAGCCTGTTGTGTTCAACAGAATGGTTTGCATTAGCTAAAGCCTTGACACCTCCTGGACAGCATAGGCTAAGCTGCAATGTGGGTGACATCATTCCTCAGCCCTGTGCCAATGCTAACAGTTCCAGGTGTGCGTAAAAGAGTCCATTTAGTTTATTATCCATTTCTCACAGAATAAGTTCATGTCTTTTATGGCAACTGACAGGTTGCTTTCTCTCTCAGACTTTCAGTGGTGAACAAGTTAGTTATAGGCTCTTTATGAACCCAAAGCTGCTAAAGGGTCTCCATACTTCTCTATGGAATGATGCCAAAAAGGTTCTGCAGGTCTTTAGAGGCTTGTACATTTATTAAAGGGTGTGAATATGGTGTGTTGACATTTTACCATTCCTCTTCTACAGAGCGCTATCATGAATAAGATGGCTGGGAATGTAATTTGTCCTTATGTCTGTGTAGTGTATGCATGGCGTAAGAGTGCAATTATATTGTGCTTTACTTATTACCATGTTGGTTCTCAAATTTGAACATAGAGTTACTTACCAAAGTGCTTTCTATGTACCTTCATTGTACAAGGTAAATTTAAATGTGAATTTCACTGTTACCGTATCCAAGGTTAATGCCATTGTAATGCAAAGGATTGCCCACTACACTAAAGGGAAGGCATGTTTTCTTACATTGGATTATATAATATATTTCTGACAGGGGCTTTGAATCTAGGTCAGTTCATATATGCAAGCTCCGGTTTATCAGTGTTCCATGTCCCTTTACCAGGACAAGTCAGTATTTTCCATTGCAATGGTTTGTTGATACTGTACTGCTTTTGGCCTCCAGTCGCTGTCATAGTTAATAATGATTCATGTTTTCATGAGAGGGTGTTCCTTGTTATTGGATCAGGTACCAGAGGGGTATACTACAAAGTAAGATCAATGACTTAACTAGCTAACTTAAATATTCTGAAATAAGATATGCTTGAAATTGACTCAACAACCAAAACAACATATCTAGCTGGCTAAATCATTGATCCTGGTTTGTACTATATTCCTCTGGTTAATCAACATAGCTCATAATGGCAATGTGTGTTGTGGACGCACTCAGCACTGATTTTATTTTTCAATTTTTTTTTCAATGTTTTAATGTATATCATAGAATTCTTGTAAAATAATCTTTAAGACAAGGAATGCTGTGCTGCCAGGACTCATCAAAGACAGAGAAATGGTACAAGATCTATGTTTTTGATTATGTAATTTTCTCAGCGTTGCATAAAAATCAACTGCCACTTTTTAGGATACTCAAAAGAAGTGTTCCATCAGTGTTTTTATCCCTGATGCCCTTGCAGTTGCTTGCATTTGTTTGATTGCAATTCCTCTAATGGTCTATTTTCACAACTGAATTAAGTCAGAGCTTGTCAGAGAGAGACCCTAGCTTTGAAGAGTAGAGGTGTGTGGGGTGGGGAGAGAGTCAGGGGGAATATGGAAAAAGCCATTTCCTGCCAAAGTTAGTGGTTCAGAGGTTGGTTCATTATAATGGATCCTCCAGGATGCTCCTCAACATATACACTGTGTTAGAGAGATGTTAACCAAGGATAGGCTAAACTAGCACCCCACTTTTTAACCTTCACTTAACCAGGTGGGTCAATTAAGAACAATGTCGTCTTTATGGCAATTACGACCTGGCACAACAGACCCAGTGCATTTCTCTGAGGTTCAAGTGCACTTCAGTCTACTGTTGAACTTTTCTTGTTATCGAAATGTGTAGGAAAGGTAAAGAATTTCCCTCTTGAGGTATGCTGCCTGTTGTCTAGTCTACTATATACCTCAAGGGCAGTGTTAAGCTAGCCTTGCCCAGTCCAACCCAGATAATATCCCTCTAAATCTTTTCTGACCACTGTGCGTTTACATTGGCCTTGCTCCAAGTCTAGATCAGCTTTTTGAATTGTAATTTGCCAAATTAACTCCAGGAATGTCTGTGTCGGAGAGGGCAGCAACTGGGGTTTGTCAGCCCCTCAGGCTCTCATAGCCTCTCTTTACCACCCTGCGTGTGTTTCCGTCAATGAACCAATAACTGCGTTAATCAGTGGTGAATTCTGGGAACACGTTGTAGGGTATTTTAGTCTGCTTAAGGGCTCTCAAATGTTAAAGCTGTGTCCCAATTCTCTTCCCCATCTCTCTTCGTTATTGATGGACCATGGATACGTTGAGGAGGAACTAGATGGCTTTCCTACGTACTGTATTACTCTCTGCTCTTAAATCCTCTCTGATACTGTAGATCAGTGTTCATGAGGGACAGGAGATGTGAATAGGAAGCTGTTGAACACCATTTGGCTACGGCCAGACGATGGACATGAACCAATGGTTTCGTGAGGCGCCTCACACTTAGGAACAACCATTAAAGTTAAATAGCATTTTAGAGGGTTGGGATATCAGGCACATCTCACATGCCATCTGTGCTGTCTAGAGCCTGGGACTGTAGAAGGCTTTTCTAAAGCTACGTACAGCACACCATGAGGGGATCCTTTCATATTCTAAAGTGCTGCGTGGGTTGTTCCTTAGGTCAACATTAGTTCTTATGCCGTTTTTCGCCTAGCACTCTTAACAGAACCATCACTGGTAATTGGATCCAGTGTTTTATAAAAAAACTGAAAGTGAATGTATTGCACTTGATATATTTCCCCTCTTTGATACAGTGTTAATAACTACATAAGCTTGAACTGAATTAGGTTTTCTCCTGCAGTGCTTTGAATTTACCACATGAGGACTCCAATGAAGTTGTAGAAACATCTCAAGGATGATTAATGGAAACAGTATGGACAAATTTCATGTCTAATAGTTATGTAAATAAGGTATTTATATTCTTAATACATTTGCAAACATTTCTAAAAACCTGTTTTCGCTTTGTCATTATGGGTTATTGTTAGTGATGCACCAATATGACATTTTTGACCAATACCGATATCCGATATTTTCCTTTGCGCCCAAAAAAAACAGATACCGATAACCAATATTTATCATTTTAGCGGCCTTTTTAAGCATTCTAGTACACTTAAATAGTTAACACACACATGGACGCAGCGGTCTAAGGCACTGCATCTAAGTGCAAGAGGCCCTGGTTCGAATCCAGGCTGTATCACATCCGGCCCTGATTGGGAGTCCCATAGGGCGGCGCACAATTGGCCCAGCGTTGGCCGGGTTTGGCCGGAGTAGGCTGTCATTGTAAATAAGAATTTTGTTCTTAATTGACTTGCCTATGTAAATAAAGGTTACACACTCACACCACACTGACCAAAAAGTTATTTTGTTGGCATTTACGTATGTCCCCATTTACCAGTAAAACATCATCAAAACCTATTTCTTTCACTTACCTGCTGTGCTGTTTCGTTGTTCATTTGTTAGGTCATTTCATTCTCAACCATTTTCTATGGAACGCCATTTTGGCCTTTGCTATGGAACGGCGTTTGGGTCTTTGCGTGTCAAAAAATATACTATTTAACACTTTGACGTATCAATTAAGCTTGATGACCAATCATGACCTGAAATGACTGCACGTCACATAATAATTTAACACGTTCATACATTTTTTTACATAGTTATTACACATTGATTACACTATCACTCGTATTTCATGTCACAACGATTCGTCGATAGGTATGCTATTATGCTAGTGAAGTTGTCTCGCGCAGGTACAGTGCTGGTCATAAAAAAAAGCTAGCTAGCTCATGGATGCAAACAATGTTCTTCCTCAAAAACAAAGCAAAACGACATATGTTTAAGTAACTATAGTTAGCTAGCTAACCTATAGCTAGGCGTCATAATCTAAAATAACCCTAATTTATAAGACAGTTCTTATTTGAGTAATGGTGGTCAAATCAAATCAAATCAAATTGTATTTGTCACATACACATGGTTAGCAGATGTTAATGCGAGTGTAGCGAAATGCTTGTGCTTCTAGTTCCGACAATGCAGTAATAACCAACAAGTAATCTAACTAACAATTCCAAAACTACTGTCTTATACACAGTGTAAGGGGATAAAGAATATGTACATAAAGATATATGAATGAGTGATGGTACAGAGCAGCATAGGCAAGATACAGTAGATGGTATCGAGCACAGTATATCCATATGAGATGAGTATGTAAACAAAGTGGCATAGTTAAAGTGGCTAGTGATTCTAGTGATGCTAGTGATGTATTACATAAGGATGCAGTCGATGATATAGAGTACAGTATATACGTATGCATATGAGATGAATAATGTAGGGTATGTAACATTATATTAGGTAGCATTGTTTAAAGTGGCTAGTGATATATTTTACATCATTTCCCATCAATTCCCATTATTAAAGTGGCTGGAGTTGAGTCAGTGTGTTGGCAGCAGCCACTCAATGTTAGTGGTGGCTGTTTAACAGTCTGATGGCCTTGAGATAGAAGCTGTTTTTCAGTCTCTCGGTCCCAGCTTTGATGCACCTGTACTGACCTCGCCTTCTGGATGATAGCGGGGTGAACAGGCAGTGGCTCGGGTGGTTGTTGTCCTTGATGATCTTTATGGCCTTCCTGTAACATCGGGTGGTGTAGGTGTCCTGGAGTGCAGGTAGTTTGCCCCCGGTGATGCGTTGTGCAGACCTCACTACCCTCTGGAGAGCCTTACGGTTGTGGGCGGAGCAGTTGCCGTACCAGGCGGTGATACAGCCCGCCAGGATGCTCTCGATTGTGCATCTGTAGAAGTTTGTGAGTGCTTTTGGTGACAAGCCAAATTTCTTCAGCCTCCTGAGGTTGAAGAGGCGCTGCTGCGCCTTCTTCACGATGCTGTCTGTGTGAGTGGACCAATTCAGTTTGTCTGTGATGTGTATGCCGAGGAACTTAAAACATACTACCCTCTCCACTACTGTTCCATCGATGTGGATAGGGGGGTGTTCCCTCTGCTGTTTCCTGAAGTCCACAATCATCTCCTTAGTTTTGTTGACGTTGAGTGTGAGGTTATTTTCCTGACACCACACTCCGAGGGCCCTCACCTCCTCCCTGTAGGCCGTCTCGTCGTTGTTGGTAATCAAGCCTACCACTGCTGTGTCGTCCGCAAACTTGATGATTGAGTTGGAGGCGTGCGTGGCCACGCAGTCGTGGTCGGACCCATCTATGTGAAGCTAGCCACAATAAGGATTAGCCACAACAGTGGACATTTCGGTTTGCCTTCAAAATATATGGTATGGCATAATTCTACTATTTTTATTAATTTGCATTACTGTCAATGACATACTTTTATTTGAAGGCAAACCCCCAAAACCACTATTGTGATTAATCCTTATTGTGGCTAGCTTCACAACACATGTCCCGGTCCAGTCGAGCCTCACTAGCCAGATGAAGCTAACTAGCAGCTTATAACGTTCGCTTTACAACAAGGTTAAGTAGCTGACTAACTATTTATTTTAATGACCTGAAGTTCAGTTTCAATAGGCGAACAAGTGGCAACCTAGCTAATAGTTTCTCACAAGGATTCCTAAATCATTGCTAAGAATAATGAAAATGACTGCAGTTTCTACTGGTCATTGTTTTCAGGCCGGTTGAATTGGTGCTAGCTAGGTACCAATCTAAAGCTAGCTACCCCAGAAGTTGCAGTCAAACAAATTATGCTTTTATTACCAACGCGGTATTGAAAACACATCATGGCCGATGTTTGCAGACTTTTTTTGTAAAGCTTTGACAGTGCTACTGTATCTTTTTTGACACGCAAATACCTCAACAGCGTTCCATAGTATGTATGTTGTGAAGCTAATAGCAGTGACGCTGTTACTGTGTAACTCCAGTAGGGCGACGTCTGAAAAATAGAGCACTTGGTAGTGTGTACCGGTGCTTGACCAGTCGGCGAAAGCCATCATCACCCACGACAGAACGGTTGATTGTCAAGGGCAATGAATTCCATTATCTTGGCTTTTTTTTCATTGTGTGTAGATTGATGCGGGGGATAAAACATATATTTAATACGTTAGAGCCTTATTCTAAAATGTAACAAAATGTGGAAAAAGTCCAAACAGAAGGCATCTCAATACTATGTTAATTACACTGCATATCATTATAGTTTAGATGAGTGCATAATGGTATATATTCACTGTAGGAAAATCTGGAGTTGCTTGTCGTGTCCCATCTTTGTCTTGAGCACTAAATATGTTGATTACAGTAAAAGGGAGACTGGAGTGTTTAACCTAATAGTGTTTCCGGACAACAGGTACTGTAGGGGAGACCAATAGGTCTGGCCCTCCTCGACAGATAGGTTCCTCTCTTTTGTCCTCCCTCGGAGAAAGAGAGAGGAGCAGAGTAGTGGATACAAGTAGATACAAATAAAGCTTTATCACTTTGAAGTCTGAACCAAACATCTGTTTACTTCCTCCACTTTCTCCTTTCAAAGAAATCCATACTGTAGCAGTACCGTTTTTCTTCTCACCCCCTAGAGCCACATTACGACACACATGGCTTACATAATCAGCATCGTTTTTAATGATTCATTTTCTTTGTAAACAAAACAAAGAATCCACTGGGAACACACTGGTTGAATCAGTTGTTTCAACATAATTTGGCAATGTAATGTGATGTGGAATCAATGTGGAAAATACATTTGATTTGAAAAAGTCATCAACCAGTACTGTTTTCATAACATTTGAACCAACGTTGTAAACATTGAAATTAGAGTAAAACTTCAACTTAAATACAGTGGACCAAACCTAGCACTGTTGCAGTTCTTGACACAAACCGGTGTGCCTTCTACCATACACCGTTCAAAGGCACTTAAATATTTTGTCTTGCACATCCACCCTCTGAATGGCACACATACACAAGCCATGTCTCAATTTTCTCAAGGAGTGAGGTTGGGTTTATGTAGGTTTATTGGATCTTTGGAAGTTTAGAAGTAGTTACTCATAGTAATTATTCATGTTTTTTCATAATGTACAGAATATATACTATCCAAGCAAATGTTGATATTTGGTTGTGTTCACAATTCAATATCTGGTTTGTCTACAAATTAATGATTAATTTGTTGGATTCACGTTCCAAAGTTGAAATTTAAAAAAAAAAAAAAAATAGAACTAAATCAAACTTTAAATGCACTTAGATTTTTGGTTGAGATGGAGACGTGAATCCAACATACAGTTGAAGTCGGAATTTTACATACACTTAGGTTGGAGTCATTAAAACTTGTTTTTCAACCACTCCACAATTTTTTCTTCTTCTTGTTAACAAACTATAGTTTTGGCAAGTCAGTTAGGACATCTCCTTTGTGCATGACGCAAGTCATTTTTCCAACAATTGTTTACAGACATTATTTCACTTATAATTCACTGTATCACAATTCCAGTGGGTCAGAAGTTTACATACACTAAGTTGACTGTGCCTTTAAACAGCTTGGAAAATTCCAGAAAATGATGCCATGGCTTTAGAAGCTTCTGATAGGCTACTTGACATAATTTGAGTCAATTGGAGGTGTACCTGTGGATGTATTTCAAGACCTACCTTCAAACTCAGTGCCTCTTTGCTTGACATCATGGGAAAATCCAAAGAAATCAGCCAATACGTAAGAAAAAACAATTGTAGACCTCCACAAGTCTGGTTCATCATTGGGAGCAATTTCCAAATACCTGAAGTTACCACGTTCATCTGTACAAACAATTGTACGCGGATATAAACACCATGGGACCACGCAGTCGTTATACCGCTCAGGAAAGAGAAGCGTTCTGTCTCCTAGAGATGAACGTACTTTGGTGCGAAAAGTGCATAACAATTTCCAGAACAACAGCAAAGGACCTTGTTAAGACTCTGGATGAAACAGGTAGAAAAGTATCTATAACCACAGTAAAACAAGTCCTATATGGACATAACCTGAAAGGCCTCTCAACAAGGAAGAATCCACTGCTCCTAAACTGCCATAAAAAAGCCAGACTACGGTTTGCAACTGCACATGGGGACAAAGATCGTACTTTTTGGAGAAATGTCCTCTGGTCTGATTAAACAAAAAATATAAATGTTTGGCTATAATGACCCTCGTTATATTTGGAGGAAAAAGGGGGAGGCTTGCAAGCTGAAGAACACAATCCCAACCGTGAAGCACGGGGGTGGCAGCATCATGTTGTGGGGTGATTTGCTGCAGGATGGACTGGTGCACTTCACAAAATAGATTGCATCACGAGGAGAAATGATGTGGATTTATTGAAGCAACATCTCAAGACATCAGTCAGGAAGTTAAAGCTTGGTCGCAAATGTGTCTTCCAAATGGACAATGACCCCAAGCATACTTCCAAAGTTGTGGCAAAATGGCTTAAGGACAACAAAGTCAAGGTATTGGAGTGGCCATCACATCCCTGACCTCAATCCTATAGAAAATGTGTGGGCAGAACTGAAAAAGCATGTGTGAGCAAGGAGGCCTACAAACCTGACTCAGTTACAGTCGTGGCCAAAAGTTTTGAGAATGACACAAATATTAATTTCCACAAAGTTTGCTGCTTCAGTGTCTTTGGGTATTTTGTCAGATGTTACTATGGAATACTGAAGTATAATTACAAGCATTTCATAAGTGTCAAGGCTTTTATTGACAATTACATGAAGTTGATGCAAAGAGCCAGTATTTGCAGTGTTGACCCTTCTTTTTCAAGACCTCTCCACATGTTTTTAATAAAATGAAACCTTCACAAAAAACAGGTAAACAGAAACTGACCGTGACCCGAACGTGGCGCACACAAACACACACAGAAAATAAATAATTACCTACAACCTTAGGTGGGAAAAAGGTTGCCTAAGTAGGATTCACAATCAGAGACAACGATAGACAGCTGCCTCTGATTGGGAATCACACTTGGCCAAAAACAAAGAAATAGAAAACATAGAATGCCCACCCAAAACACACCCTGACCTAACCAAATAGAGAATTAAAACAGCTCTCTAAGGTCAGGGCGTAACAGTAGGCATCTGGATCGTAGATTCATTCTCACTGAAGTACATTAACCCTCAAGTTGCTGGACTGTGGCTTCACATTTTATTTCGATATACAGTTCCTTTCGGAAAGTAGCCCTAAACTCTTTCCACATTTTGTTACGTTACAGCCTCATTCTAAAATGGATTAAATGAAAAAAATCAACAGCAATCTACACAATACCACGTAATGACAAAGCGAAAACAAGTATTCAGACATTTTTGAAAATGTTATACAAATAAAAAACTAAAATACCTTATTTACATAAGTATTCAGACTCTTTGTTACGGGATTTGAAACTGAGCTCAAGTACATCCTGTTTCTATTAATCATCCTTGAGATGTTTCTACAACTGGGTTGGAGTCCACCTGGTGTAAAGTGGGCTCCTGAGTGGCACAGTGGTCTAAGACACTGCATCTCAGTGCAAGAGATGTCACTGCAGTACTTGGATTGAATCCAGGCTGCATCACATCCTACCGTTATTGGGAGTCCAATAGGGCAGTGCACAATCGGCCCAGCGTTGTCTGGGTTTGGCCAGAGTAGGCCGTCATTGTAAATAAGAATTTGTTCCTAACGGACTTGCCTAGTTGAATAAAGGTGTAATATATATATATATATATATATATATATGTGTGTGTGTAATTGATTGGACACAATTTGTAAAGGCACACACCTGTCTATATAAGGTCCCACAGTTGACACTGCATGTCAGAGCAAAAACCAAGCCACGAGGTCGAAGGAATTGTCTATAGACCTCTGAGACAGGATTGTGTCGAGGCACAGATCTGGGGAAGGGTACCAAAACATTAATGGGGCATTGAAGGTTCCCAAGAGCACAGTGGCCTCCATCATTAGTAAATGGAAGAAGTTTGGAACCACCAAGACTCTTCCTAGAGACAGCCGCCCGGCCAAACTGAGCAATTGGGGGAAAAGGGCCTTAGTCAGGGAGGTGACCAAGAACCCCGATGGTCACTAACAGATCTCTAGAGTTCCTCTGTGGCTGTAACGTAACAAAATGTGTAAAATTCAAGGAGTCTGAATGCTTTCCGAAGGCACTGTTCCTCTTTATTTATTTAGGTTGATAGCACGACATTGAAATAATGTTGATTCAAACTATTTTACTATCAACATTGAAACAAGGTCAAATAAAATGTCTAATCAAATATTAAATTCTACGTCATTTCAACCACCCAGTAAACTGTTGTATTGAATCTAGGTATTAATATTATCGTTTTTTTATGTGGAATTTTGGGAACTTTTGGAACTTTTTCAACATATACATAGTTCTGATGATTACGTTGAAATTAGATTGATGCATCAACCTGTTTGTCAGCTTAAATCAATTAATTTAAGTTGAAGTTTTACCCTAATTTCAATGTTCTTTTTCAAATCCAATGTATTTTCCACATTCATTCCACATCACCAGTGTGTGCTCAACCAGTAGGTGCTCAGTGGGAAGTTTTTTTTTTCTCCAGATGTGTTTTGTTAGTGTTTTTGTAGCTGTGCATCTCAAGCTGTGTAAATCAGGCTTACATAGGCATTTTGTCTAGGTGTTAAAATCCTAATTAGATAGTTGGCAACCGTATCCTTTAGTTCAGTACATCCTGTATAAACTCTGTGTGCTATGGCAAACATAAACTTTGCAACATAATTGATTTGACTTTTTTCATGGTTTCCTTGCAGTACAACCACTAAAGTTGTCATGACAAACCATTGGTATCGTTTGCAGTAAAGTTGTGACATTTAAATCAGGAAACCTCAATGGTGAAAAAAAAAACACAGCCGTTTGCGATATTACACTAAGAAAGAAGTCACTGCAAACAACCAACACAGTTTTTGCCCCTCGGACATCATTGCACGCCCGACGCTGATCATCTCATCGACAAAAGCAATAACAATGGTGGGGGGGTGGCCAGTGGCGCTCTTTCCTCCTACTGCGGATTCCATCTTTAAGTTTAACAGACCTAAAGGTTCAGTGAATTAATAGAAGACCTCCACCAGAGAGTTGTGGGTTTGACCCTGTTGTCTCACTATTGTCTCACTGAACCACCGATCTAAAGGATCGGGCACAGATCTAAGCACAACTCAGTGGGGAGCTGAGGAGATAAGCACTGCATGGACCTGGACATAAACTTTATGAAATTACTCCTGATTTAAGTGAATGTAGTTTCTTTGGTTTATTTGTTGTGTTTGCAATGGATCCTCGCAATTGCCCCTAAAAGCTAGTTGATGGACACTACAGTATAAAAGGAAAATAGTATTTGCTTTATCCATTGCTTCCTCATCACAACTAGTGATGCAGACAGACACAGATGCGGTGTCACAGAGGATAAAGATTCATACAGCTGCAGGAGGCACAGATGATGATGTTAATAGAGATGACAGACATACACGGTAGATAGACAGACAGATGAGGATGTTAATAGAGATGACAGACAGATGACGTTAATAGAGATGACAGACATACGGTAGATAGACAGATAGATGAGGATATTGATAGCGATGACAGACATATAGTAGATATACAGACAGATGAGGATGCTGATAGAGACTGTAGATATACTGGCAGAATTAAGCTATTATGTGATGGCATTTTGCCAAAACACCTTGAATGTGCTTTCGAAAATGAAACAGAAACAGTTGTAGCACTTTAATATTAATAGTATTTATTACTGAAAGACAAGAGACAGGCTCTGAAAAAAGCATGTTTTTTGGGTTCCTGTCATTTGCACCTACGTGTTATAAACCTGCGTTGGCAAGGAAATCAGCACTTGTGTAGTGGGCATGTGTTTCCAAATACTTTTATTGCCTCTTGAGGATCATTGAACTCAGCCTAAGCACCTGCCATATGGGAACAAGGTTGAAAAATACAGTCGAGGCAGTCCTAGCCATCAATAACAGCTTTTATTTACTCAAACCTCTTAAAGTGACAGTGTTTTTTCCCCCATAATGTATATTCAGACATCTAGCTAAGCACTTTCAAATTAAGGTACCACATTTCTACACCTTATTCCCATATTTGCTATGATTTCAACAGCTGCCAATTTATAAAAGTGCAAATGAAAATGTTCTCTATACTGGCAAGCCAAAATGAAATTGGCAATTTGATCTGTAAATTCTTAACAATTACATTCTTGACTTCCCAACAAACCAAAATGTAATGTTTGTATAAAGCTTTTGGCTGATGTTGCAAGAATGTTCCTGGAACATATTTATTCTGTTCTTTAAAGTTTCCTAGAATGTTTCATTAGGTTGTGGGAACATTGTGGGGACATCACAGAAGATATGTTCCCTCCCTCCAAAGAAATCCAGTTTTACGGATGATTCTTAATGTTTCTTTTAGGGTGCAAAAAACCTGATGTTTCAAGAACCTTCCCAGAACACATATTGTTTGTTCTTTAAAGGTTTCCAGTATCTTTCTTTGGGTTGTAGAAACATTGTGTTGATATGACGGACTAGGTTCCCGAAACACTAAAACTGTCCAGTTATGCTGACATTCAGCAGATGTTTGTATCAGGGTGCACAAAACTTTATTTTGATGTTGCTATAATGTTTACAGAACAGACTTTCTGATTTCTTTAAAGGTTCCCAGAAGATTTAATTAGGTTGTGGGAACAGTGTGGGTACATTACAAGGGAGAGGTTCCCAAAACACAAAATATGCTCAGTTGTGATGGCATTCATACAATGTTTAAGTTAAGTTGCACAGGACATTCCTATAATGGGGCAGCAGGGTAGCCTAGTGGTTAGCCTAGTGGTTAGAGCATTGGACTAGTTACCGGAAGGTTGCAAGTTCAAATCCCCGAGCTGACGAGGTACAAAATCTGTCATTCTGCCCCTGAACAGGCAGTTAACCCACTGTTCCTAGGCCGTCATTGAAAATAAGAATTTGTTCTTAACTGACTTGCCTAGTAAAATAAAGGTAAAATAAAAAAATTAAAATGTTGGCAGAACACCTGGTCTAAGTTTTTGAAGGTTCCCAGTATAATGAATTAAGCTATGAGAGTTGCAATAATATTTTTGTGATATTCACATAGGTTTTTATTTTTATTTTACCCTTATTTTACCAGGTAAAATGTTGCACAGAACATTTCCACAATGTTCCACAATTTCCAAATCCTTTTTTATGATGCTCATAGCACATTTGTTTTAGGTTTAGCATAATATGCCATTGCTATTCAAGCAATATACATTTGCCCTGGTCTTGGAGGTTCTCAGAACATTTAGAAACTTTTATTATATTTTTTATCTACTATTCCACAACATTCTCAGCATGCACATTTGTAGCCACTTAAAGCATAAGAAAGCAGATTGGATGACATCCCCATTATTTTTTTCTCCAGATTTAATGGCAATTCATATTTGAAGGTGATATAGAGATGCATGGCATTTTCTTCATAGGACATTTGAACAGCATTTAATCATACAAAACCCAACCATATTCTTTACACTGCATGCAGTACATTGACATCCTGCACATGTAGGGTTTGAACCTGCAATGTTTGATTTCCAAGCCCAGTCTTTCATCCTCTGCGCCACCAGGTAAGATCTCTTACAATGTTAAGAAAAAGTATGTGAACCCTTTGGAATTACCTGGATTTCTGCATAAATTGGTCATCAATTTTGATCTGATCTTCATCTAAGTCACAACAATAGACAAACATAGTGTGCTTAAACTAATAACACAGACATTATTGTACTTTTCTTGTCTATGTTGAATACATCATTTAAACATTCACAGTGTAGGTTGGAAAAAGTATGTGAACCCCTAGGCTAATGACTTTTCCAAAAGCTCGTTGGAGTCAGGAGTCAGCTAACCTGGAGTCCAATCAATGAGACGAGATTGGAGATGTTGGTTAGGGCTGCCTTGCCCTATAAAAAACACTCACAAAATTTGAGTTTTCTATTCACAAGAAGCATTGCCTGACGTGAACCATACCTCGAACAAAAAATATCTCAGAAGACCTACGATTAAGAATTGTTGACTTGCATAAAGCTGGAAAGGTTTACAAAAGTATCTCTAAAAGCCTTGATGTTCATCAGTCCACGGCAAGACAAATTGTCTATAAATTTAGAAAGTTCAGCACCTTTGCTACTTTTCCTAGGAGTGGCCATCCTGCAAAGATGACTGCAAGAGCGCAGCACATAATGCTCAATGAAGTTAAGAAGAATCCTAGAGGGTCAGCTAAAGACTTACAGACATCTCTGGAACATGCTAACATCTCTGTTGGTGAGTCTACGATGCAGTAAACACTAAACAAGAATGGTGTTCATGGGAGGACACCACAGAAGACGCCACTGCTGTCCAAAAAAAACATTGCTGCAAGTTTGAAGTTTGCAAAAGTGCACCTGGATGTTCCACAGTGCTACTGACAAAATATTCTGTGGACAGATGAAACTACAGTTGAGTTGTTTGGAAGGAACACACAACACTATGTATGGAGAAAAAAAGGCACAGCGTACCAACATCAAAACCTAATCCCAACTGTAAAGTATGGTGGAGGGAGCATCATGGTTTGGGGCTGCTTTCAGGGCCGGGACAGCTTGATATCATCAACGGAAAAATGAATTCCCAAGTTTATCAAGACATTTTGCGGGTGAATGTTAGGCTATCTGTCTGCCAATTGAAGCTCAACAGAAGTTGGGTGACGCAACAGGACAATGACCCAAAACAGAAGTAAATCAACAACAGAAGAAAATACTCCTTCTGGAGTGGCCCAGTCAGAGTCCTGACCTCAACCCGATTGAGATGCTGTGGCATGACCTCAAGAGCAGTTCACACCAGACATCCCAAGAATATTGCTGAACTGAAACAGTTTTGTAAAGATGAATGGTCCAAAATTCCCCTTGACCATTGTGCAGGTCTGATCCACAACTACAGAAAACATTTGGTTGAGGTTATTGCTGCCAAAGGAGGGTCAACCAGTTATTCAATCCAAGGCTTCACATACTTTTCCCACCCTGCATTGTGAATGTTTAGATGGTGTGTTCAATTAAGACATAAACGTATAACTGTTTCTGTGTTTTAGTTTAAGCAGACTATCTATTTGTCTATTGTTGTGACCTAGATGAAGATCAGATCAAATTTTATGACCAATTTATGCAGAAATCCAGGTATTTCCAAAGGGTTCACATACTTTTTCTTGCCACTGTTCATCTTCTTTTTCAGTATAGCCATGTCAGGATGGTCAATCAGGAATTCCATGCTTCCTTTTTTTTTGCAATTTCTATTTTATTTTACCAGGTAAGTTGACTGAGAACACATTCTCATTTACAGCAACGACCTGAGGAAAATATGAATGAGCCAATAGGAAGCTGGGGATGATTATGTGAACATGATGGTATGAGGACCAGGTTGGGACTTTAGCCGTAAAACCAGGGTTAACACCCTTATTTTTACAATAAGTGCCATGGGATCTTTAGTGACCACAGTCAGGACACCATTTAACATCCCACCTTAAAACTGCACCCTACACAGGGTAATGCCCCAATTACTGCCTGAGGGCTTGGGGATATTATTATAGCGTTGGGTTATTATTTATTTCAGAGGAAACAGTGGTTCCTTCTGTCCTTCCAACACCACTTCCATCAGCATCTGATCTCCCATCCAGGGACCAACCCTGCTTAGCTTCAGAGGTAAACCAGCAGTGTGATGCAGGATGGTATGCTGCTGATGTAATTCATCCAGGGAAATAATGTTAATTGTGTTATTCACCATCACTTCACCCATCCTCTTTTTATGCTGCATACTTCTGGGCCTACATTTACAAGGTATCCAGGACAGACTGCTGATCTAGGGTCACTTTTGCTTTTCAGATTATGTCAAATAAGTCTGGGGGGGGGGAACATATCAAGCATCTCAAAAGTAGGAATTATTTCGGGTGTGTTTCAAAAAAAAAGTTGAACAGTACATTTTTACACAATGTTTAATTTTGTACAGTTTGTCTAAATTCTGCATTTATTACTGGATTAGAAAACATCTGGATGGAATAAAGACATCTTATCTGTTTGTAGATTATATCTGAGCCTCAATTTTTTTTTAAAAGGTCTAGAGAAAACATGGTAAAAGAAGATATGGAATTAAACCTGCAGTCTTCAGCTCTGCATTCACATCATTAACTCGCTGCACCAACAAGGGATAGCTGTAGTGTTTTTTTTAGTTGTCTAATATGGTCAATCAGGACACAACACACTTTCTGAGTTATTATAATGTTCCCATCCTCTTCATATGAGGTGTACTTGTAACACTGTATTTTATGACAAAATGTGTTCTGGGAACGTTCTTGCAACACCAGGCAAATGTTTTATGTAAATATTGTATAATCATTGTATAATCATCAGCACGACTGGACAGTTTTTGAGAACATTTGCCCGAAGCCTAACTAATGTTCTGGGAACTTTTACAGGACCAGTTTTGGTTGGCTTGGACAATAGTACTGCTACATTGTCTTATTACCTAGAAACCTAGTGATAACTTTTGGGGAATGTACTTTGGTGGTTGTTACAGATGTTG
This sequence comes from Oncorhynchus nerka, assembly GCF_034236695.1. Taxonomy (NCBI): domain Eukaryota; kingdom Metazoa; phylum Chordata; class Actinopteri; order Salmoniformes; family Salmonidae; genus Oncorhynchus; species Oncorhynchus nerka. The sequence goes on along the minus strand of NC_088405.1, from coordinate 27,865,407 downwards.
TGCATGACATTTTAGTAAATGTTAGGGTAATATTTCAAGGATATTTTGTTTTAAACATAAAAAAACAAACATTATTTCAATGTTTTTGGGATGTTATCTTAATGTTAGATAAAAACCTAACTAGAACTTGCTAATGTTCTGGGAATGTTACCGGTTTGCTGGATTGAGACACTTGACCACTGCCAACATGAGATACCCATGTGATAGTTATTGACGCTGGGTATTTGGCTCCTTGTTGCAGATATAGCAGAAGAAGAAAAAATGTATTTCTAGGACAGTATACTGGACAAGCTTCCAACCGTGCCTTATACAAGTGGAAGCAAAATGGCTGTATTTTAAAGGCTCCGGTCCTAAGTACTGTAGACTTTAGCTCTCAGTTCTCTATTTAATTTATTGGCACAGGATTTATATGAAGCCACAGCTTTGGTGTAAAGACATTACATGGCTTGTTAGGGCCTTGAGCCTTTGCCAATGTGGGGGCGCAGGGCCAGATATAAACAGCCTTCTAGTCTCTGGACCCACACAAAATGTAAAGTACATTTAACAGCTGCTGCAGCATGTGTGATTGAATTGGTCAATTCAAATTAAACAACTCACCCATGTATATAGATTGAATAGGTGATATTCTAGGTTGGCAAATAACATCTTTGTTGTTAATCTATCTTAATACGACTCTGTTCAATTGTTTTGGATCCCACTTCATCAAACTAACAGCTTGTAAGTTATGCACGTTATCTGGCAATTCCCTGTTTTAAATCTATATTCAACCTAGCCCCAGCCTCTGTCAGGGTTTCCCAACTGGCGGCCCGCAGGCCGATTTTGGCCCGCGCATGGTTTTATTTGGCCCTCAAAGTTTTCTGGGGACATAATAGACTAAAAACACCAGGAAATCAGCTCCAAGTGATTTTAATTTAAGAAATCTGTTCTCAAGTATTCCCACACAAAATAGAGAGACACGTGATCATATACAAATGAAAGCAAGGTTTGAAATTATTATGTTTTAGACAAACATATCTGTTTGGGCTTCTTGCTGTCAATTTACCGTCTACAAATTATTTGTAATTATTCATAATTATCCCTGCTTTATGTCCTTGAAGCACTGCAACTGTTGCCTGTCAACTTGTTTAATTGAATGTGGCAAGGACATTAAACTGCTTGTAGTGTAGCAAAGCGTTATAGTGCAGTCCTCTCCCTCTAAATGACCCTGGCTCTCATCATCAACTCATGGTTAACCCTGATACCTATAATTGCTATCTGTCTGTCTGTTCTCAAATACTCCTGATTGGACGATATAAAATTGCATAATAGATCTTGAAAACATTATGTTCCATGATTGGTTTGGGTGAGGACTGTCCCATAGGCTTTCATGAGGTTACAGACTTGCGTATCAGACATGACCAGCATCATAGTGTACTGTACCTCAGCGCTCTGTGTTCTGTTTACATGATTGTAAAGTACAGTGTTTTTGTGATATATCACATAGGTTAATAGCTAACGCAGCAGGCAGTAAAGAAACATCTGAGTGAAGTCCCCACATCCGTTTTTCAGGGGAAACGGAACTAGTTTGACGATACTGTGTCTTCCAGTTTCTTCCAACTCCGCATAGGCTACATAGCTATTGACATAGCTTTAGCTTACATAGCTCTAATAAATAATTTTAGGCAAGTAAGTATTTACATTTCACAGCATTGCTCCACAAGACAGTCAGTGAACGTCTAGAGGTTGGAGAAGCAGTGAATGTTCCATGGAACCCTCCAGTATTCTTTATGAGGGTTGTGAAGAGCTGTCAGCCATCTTGGATTCCGGTTACCACAACAAATAGAGCATTCGTGGAGCGCCACATCACAGGGGAGGTTTAACGAGGGTGTTTTGTCACTTCACTCTCCTGCAGAGAACAGACATGACCTCTCCAGAGCAAAGCGACAGAGAAATGGTATTGATTAGCCTACGTGGCAGCAGCCCTGGGGTTCGTGCAAAAAAGTTAATAGCGATCAAGGTTACTGGCTGAAGCCAGTCAGGCACAGAAAAAACTGGTCTATGTATTGTTTCACATCCACTCTGTGAATGACCGTATGATTCAGAAATGGACCCAAACATGCGTGACTCACAAGGTCTGGAACTTAAATCTCACTGTTCATTTTAATACATAATTTATTTCCATGCACTAAGAACATCAATATTTTCTTACATTATTTGTTCGATGAAGCTGTTCTGTGTATGCTCAATACTGTACCTTTCACTCAGACCTTTGTCTGGTATCCAACTGACTGAGTAACTCAGTCATATCCCAAGGAAATAAATAAAATCAAGCAAGACGTTGAGTGTTTTGCCAGTAACGTCCCACCCATTTAAATTATGATTGATGTTGATGAAAGTCAGTTGAAACAAGGCCAAATCAGGATTTATGTCGTCACAAAGACATCCCAAACCAGATGTGATGTTGTTGGGCTTGGGGATAGAGACTATAAAGTACACAGTGAGCCAACATTAATAATTTGCATGTCAATCTCTCCTGTAGAGGAGAGATTAACTTGAACCCTACTTGTATTTGTGAGAAGTATTGACATGCACCAAGCTGTCTGTTAAACTACTAGTACACAGCTCAGGCACCCATGCATACCTCAAAAGACATGACACCAGAGTTCCCTTCACAGTCCCCTAGTCCAGAAAAGACTATGGGAGGCGCACAGTACTAAATAGAGCCATGGCTACATTGAACTCTATTCCACATCAAGCAACTGATGCAAGCAGTGAAATCAGATTTTAAAAAACAGATAAATACATGTTATGGAACAGCGGGGACTGTGAAGACACACACAGGCACAGACACACAAATACACACCCACACATGATAACACACTGTAGGCACTATACACACACGTACACATGGATTTTGTGTTGATTGGGAGTCCCATAGGGCGGCGCACAATTGGCCCAGGGTCGTCCGGGTTAGTAGAGGGTTTGGCCGGGTGGGTAGGCCGTCATTGTTGTCACGTCTTGACCATAGACAGCCTTTATTTTCTATGGTGGAGTAGGTCAGGGCGTGACTGGGGGGTTAGTCTAGTTTATATTTTCTATGTGGGGTTCTAGGTTGTTTTTTCTATGTTGGGGTTTCGGTATGATTCCCAATTAGAGGCAGCTGGCTATCGTTGTCTCTAATTGGGGATCATACTTAAGTAGCATTTTTCCACCTGTGGGTTATGGGATATTGTGTATGTTTAGTTGCATGTTAGCACTGCATTGTCATCACGGTTCGTTTATTGTTTTGTCTTTGCTAAAGTTTCTCTTCTTTTAATAAATTATGTGGAACTCAAAGTACACTGCGCCTTGGTCCGACATTCTTTCCAACGATCGTGACAATTGTAAACAAGAATTTGTTCTTAACTGTCTTGCCTAGTTAAATTAAGGTAAACATAAATTTATTCAGGTTCTATAAACTAGAACAGACATTTTTCTTGAAATGGAGGAGGAACACTCCTCTAAAGGCCTTTATCAGATTATTTTATAAACCGTACTGAAAGATGCTGTGCTAGTCATGTTGAACGAACATCCTACAAAATCTGTCTCGTTTAAGGCAAGTCCCAACGGTAATTGATTTAATCCTAAATAATTGTTCTAGAATTGGAATTGTCAGGGTAGGTGTCTATTCCAATAGGCAATGAATAACCAGTAATTTACCAGGTACTGTATGATCACTTTTTACCTTACAGTACCTCCATTGACCTCCCTCTCTCTGTGCCCCCAGGCTGGTGGTTTGTCAGTACAGCGGAAGAGCAGGGCTGGGTCCCTGCCACCTACCTGAACACCCACAGCAACACACGAGATGACCTGGAGCTGGGCGCCTCCAAGTCCGGGGAAGGTAAGAGCTCCACACCACTTTGAATACAGGAAGAAAGCTTGTACAATACATCTAGTATTCAAGCTGCACCACAATACCGACCATGTTAGCCTTCGTCACTTCCAGCAACATGGTGACATTTAGGGACCTACAACCTCCCCCACCCATCTCTAAAAGGGTACAGTAGTCTGACTCCCACCCCCGACCCACCGCAGACTGAAGCTCACGTCCCTCGTCCAGTGAGAACACCCTTCTCTGTGCTGTTATCCACTATAAGCACCGCTGAACAAGCTCCAGATTCAGCCCTGAGTAAATAGGCTGGAGAAGGACTGTCAGGGCCTAAGCCACAACTCTGGGCTGAGGTGCACTGAGTGATGTACTGTACTCTACAGTAGCAGTGTAGAAATTCTATACTAAAAGGAGGTTACCTCCTTGGAGTTTTGGACGGTGAACGAATGAAAGAGGTGCATGTTTGGTTCACTGTAGGGATTGAGCTGTGAGGAAGATGTTTATGTGAGTCTGTTGCTAGTAAAGTCATGTCTGATGTTAATTATTCCGGGCCCTGAGATAAATTCATACAGACTGATCAGTGCCTTAGCATTTTCACTCTCCACTCTCTCACAGACAAGTGCAAATATCTTGGAAAAGGCCACAACTGTTTTAGTCATTATTTTACAGTAGGCAACTTTAAAGATGGAAATCATTTACTTGCATCTTACTGTTCCAAGCAAACATTCAGATTTTCCAGCAGTCTGGCAAAACAAGCATTTACTGTAACGAGTGTCGACTCAAACACTGACCCACATTCCTAGGACCGGAGTTATGGGCGGGCCTTAGGGGGCCTGGCTCGTCCTACCGTACCTTCTTGCCCTTCCCAATAAAAATTATAAATATTGATAATTTATTTGACCAAGATGCTCGCCAACAGAAAGATACATTTTCTGATAAAGCATCCGAGCGAGCGAAATAGCGCCCTTCTGTCTCAGTATTTGTAGCCCATGTATTTTATGATGTCTGTCTAAAAGGACTGTGGCATGTCATACTGTTTTTCGCCAGACGTCATCAGATACATGGGCTGCGTATTGTAAAGCAGTGGGGCGCTGTTTCACTCACTTAAGATGCTTTCTCCAGGGACATAGTTTCAGCCACTTTTAAGGAAAGTTGGCGAGTGCACTGTTTTGATTGTGCAATTATTTTGGACGAACGTACGAAGGTAACCTACTTTTTGAAGTGATTTGTTTGACAATCAAATGAAAACACCTTGACTGGTTGTGTTCATGCCACATTGAAAGGTAATACATTTTTACAGTTAAATTACATATCTTTAGTATAACACCCATGCCAAAATAGAAACTTGCCTCCCTATGGAAATCAAATGCCCTTCCAACTGATTAGTTCTGGCCACCGGCCCTGTACATCCCCCCCTGGCACTGTAGATCTTTTGACTGGAGGAGAGAGGAGATGTCGTACAGCACATAATGTACTGAGTTAGCCTCTTTAGTCCAATAGTTACAAAGTATTCTCAATGGGCTTCTTTCTCCCAAGGCACGCATCCAAAATGCATATCCATTCCTTATAAAGTTTTTTTTATTTTTAAAGAAGGAATTAATCTCTCTGTTAGTGAGACAGCTTTCTGGATTTTCACATGTATGCAAACCCCACAACTGTGACCCCATACACGCAGGCATACGCACACACACACACGCACGTATGCACGCACGCGCACTCACACACATAGCAGATGCTGCCAGAGCGGTCAGGGGACAATCTGTCAGTGTAATTAGCGTTTATGTGTCTAATCAGTCATGGGAATAACTCAGGATCCATAAACTCTCTCTGTCAGCCCTGTGGATTGTGCTCCATAGCACTCTGTAAGACACTTTCATTGAGATGGGGCTCTTGTGGTGAACAGGACTTGGAACATTTTATATGGCTTCAGCTGAAGATGTTGACGTTTGGACTGGAGGATATGACGGTGTAAATGGGGAATTTCTTCCTCATTGGAGAAAGACCATCACATGAATGAGAAACACTTGGATATGTTCCTACTTGGGGTGGTCATATTTCATCATTTGTTTTTATTCTGTAATACCTATGATAGGCCTTCTCAGATTGACTCATCCAATATAATGGTTCTAATCAATCTGTCTTCTGACATTAGTGTTCTGGAGGAGTATGTGGGTCAGTTTTTGTATAGTTTTGAGCAGGTACTTCGAAAAATGTGTAATTTCAGTTTTTCAGCTCCCAGTGTACGTACCACTCAGTTTTTGCCTGAAATCTCAACTTCATGCTAAACGTTGAGATTAGTGCTCTGGTTTAGTGATGGAAACCTTTTCCTTGAACTAGATAATTATATAAGCCTTGCCGTTTATAGTGTTGGAATGTGACAAAAGATCCCTCCGAAGCGCCTAATCATTCCCGTCTCCTGCATTTAACTAACAAAAACCCCCAACAATTATAGACCTGTTGTGGCTGCTGCCAAAGGAATTCAGCTGGTCTATTAGTTGCATACTATTCCCAAGCAGCAATGTGTTCCCCAGATGCTCCTGCAGGACAGGATGGGAAGACCATGCTAACAATCCACGCTAATTACCAGCCACAGAGAAGATGTCCATGGCTTACATTTCCTGTGTAACATTCATTCAACCCCATCACTGTCCAGTCCTTCCATTGCAATGTGGCATTTTTGTTTCCATGTTTGCCATGTGACTAACTAATAACAGAGTTGAATCTATGTCGTTTGTGATATATGTGCCTGCCTTTTATGTTTCTGTCCCCATTTGTGTGTGTTTGTGTCTGGTCACCATATGCGTGGTTCAGTCACTAAACGACGTAAGGCCCATCTGAAGAGGCTGGACCGGAGATGGACCCTGGGGGGAATGGTCAGCAGGCAGCAGAGCCGAGGTGATCTGAGACAGGGTGCCCACCTCCTCATCTTCCTTCACCTCTCATTCCTCTATCCTCTGACCCCTCACCTGTCCTCACTCCTGTCCCCATTGTACCTTGTCCTGTCTTCTCTCATACCTGATTAAGGTTGCAAAAGCTACCTGTAATTCACCAACAGAATCTTCAAGTAATCTATGGCAATTTATGGTAATTTATACTTGAGTTTCTAGTGGATATACCATATGGATAAAGAGAAAATAGCCTAAAAAAGCCTTTAAAAAGCAGCTAATCAATAATAATCAATAATAATTTCAATTAATTCTTCCAAATATTATGAAACCCTCATATTAAACACCAACGTTAAGTTGATGGTTTATATTTAGGATCATGTTTTACGGCTTTGTCATTCTATTATTATTATTATTATTTTTTTTTCATCATTTTACAGACACCTGTGATGATCTGACGTACCCAAAAGGGCCACTAGATGTCTTGTGATAAATTACATAAAATCCTTGAAAGTTACCTGGAAGTTTACTGATAAACTTCTAAAGCTTCTAGTAAAATACCCTCGCTTTGCCACCCTACAACTGATGCCTAATCACTAACATCGTTATTATCCAGCTAATTAACAGTCCAGCCATGTCATTACCATGCTAAACAGGGTTTCACATCCACAGTGGTGGCTTGCAATAGTTACAGATTTGACCTTATGCAAGAAGATAAACTTACAAAAAAATGTACCATCTTGTTGTTTCAAGACTACTACATTCAAGTGCAGAAACTGAGTCTTTTCTGCACTTGAATGTAGTAGTCTTGAAATCAATGATTAAGTCAGTGTTATTAAGTCAGTTATATTAAGTCAGTTATTTCAGTGTTGGAAATTGAGTGAAATTGAGTGAAATTATATTACAGTATATAATAAGATTGCCTCATGTAAGCAGTTCATTTTAATTCACCGCTATGTGCAACTCCAATCTTTTCTGAATTACAGCTATAGCTATAGCTACAGAACCATCTAAAAGTCGTAGCATCATTTACTTTGGTAGGCAGCATAAAATATTTTGCCACTTTGTTTGGCTTTTTATGAGCAAATGAAACATGAATACATACAGTGCATTCGGAAAGTATTCCGACCCCTTGCCTTTTTAAAAATTTTGTTATGTTACAACCTTATTCTTAAATGGATAAAATAGTTTTTTCCCTCTCATCAATCTACACACAATACACACATTTTTTTTTGCTAAAAAATTAAAACATTTATAAAGTAAATATCACATTTACATAAGTATTCAGACCCTTTACTCAGTACTTTGTTGGAGCACCTGGCAGCGATTACAGCATTGAGTCTTCTTGGGTATGACGCTACAAGCTTGGCACACTTGTATTTGGGGAGTTTCTCCCATTCTTCTCTGCAGAGTCTTTCAAGCTCTGTCAGGTTGGATGGGGAGCATCGCTACACAGCTACTTTCCGGTCTCTCCAGAGATGTAAGATTGGGTTCAAGTCCAGGCTCTGGCTAGGCCACCCGAAGACATTAATTGACTTGTCCCGAAGCCACCCCTGTATTGCCTTGGCTGTGTGTTTAGGGTCATTGTACTGTTGAAAGGTGAACCTTCACCCCAGTCTGAGGTCCTGAGTGCTCAAGGATCTCTCTGTGCTTTGCTCCATCTTTCTCTCGATCCTGACTAGTCTTCCAGTCCCTGCTGCTGAAAAACATCCCCACAGAATGTATATTTTATTTTTCATTTAACCTTTAACTTTAACCTTATGCTGCCACCTCCATGGTTCACCATAGGGATGGTGCCAGGTTTTCTCCAGATGTGGCGCTTGGCATTCAGGCCAAAGAGTTTAATATTTTTGATTTCATCAGACCAGAGAATCTCATTTCTCATGATCTGAGAGTCCTTTAGGTGCCTTTTGGCAAACTCCAAGTGGGCTGTCATGTGCCTTTTACTGACAGGTGTGTGCCTTTCCAAATCATGTCCAATCAATTGAATTTGCCACAGGTGGACTCCAATCAAGTTGTAGAAACATCTCAAGGATGATCAATGGAAACAGGATGCACCTGAGCTCAATTTCAAGTCTCATAGCATAGCAAAGGGTCTGAATACTTATGTAAATAAAGTATTTCTGTTTTTTTATTTTTAATACATTTGCAACGATTTCTAAAAACCTGTTTTTGCTTTGACATTATGGGGTATTGTGTGTAGATTGATGAGGGGAAAATAAATATTTGATCCATTTTAGAATAAGAGTGTAACGTAACAAAATGTGAAAAAGTCAAGAGGTCTGAATTCTTTCAAAATACACTGTGTGTACTTTTCAAAAGGAGTTAAAAAAGACAGACGTTTATCGACTGGAGGTGTTAAGAGCAAGCAGGTCTGCCGATGGACCAGGCCAGTAAAGAGTTTTATTAATCTTTCAGAGAAAGTGTGAAACGTGTTTGTGCTTGCACATATTAGCTTTGCCTCGAGCCAGGTTTTTTTTGACAGGGGATGCAGTTAGATTGCTGACAGCGGAGTGAGGATAAGCTATTTGAGTCCAGCCCAAGGTTTGTGTTTGGCAACAGTGTCCACAGTGCACACAAAAAATGTACGGCCTCTGGAGTAAAAAGAGATTTTTCCACTGCAAGAACTAAATCTCGCATGTAAAAAAATAGCGCTGACTGCAGGGAAATAATGTATAAAAGTTATGCAAGCGATGCATGTTGTGGTTAACATAATATCTGATTCAGAGATTCCCCCCTGCTGGTGAGTGTGAGCTCAGGAAGGTTGAACAGGGTTGCCCCTGTACAGAGAGCCCTACCAGGCCTTAAACAGAGCGACCGGAGGTCCGATAGGTCAGTGCAGAGGAAAACAAAGCATACAGGAAGTGGCATTTTCGGTTCTATTTACACGGCTGTACATGAGCCTATTTCTTTGAAAGTATTAGGAATTTGAACTATATCCTTAATCAGTTCTTTTAAATCCCTGAGTGAGACTCAACATGGGCAGAGGAAAGGAAACACATATCAGATAGGCATCCAGTGATTCCAGAGGTATTCAAAGATAGGATATCCCCTCTTCTCTCTTTACTCTGCTGGGCAACATTCCTTCCTTCTGCCTGTGTTTTACGGTGTGATGAGATGAGACCTCTGGTCTGTAATGACAGGAAGTACTGTCACTGAGCGTGCCCTCTGGCCTTTTGGGAAGTTACAAATCAAGATAGCGTCTCTGTTCTCTATCATCAGTCGAGTTTATAGAGGCTGACCGCCACCATGCCATTAGTCCACTCTGCCGTTACCCACTGGACACAGTTATTAATTCAACGTCTATCCCACTTTGGTTTAACGTAATTTAATTGAAATGACGTGGAAAGAACTTTGATTCAACCAGTGTGTGCCCTGTGGGTTAGAACTGTTTTCCTCGTTTCAAAAGACTAGTGTTTGAGTTTATTTTGCCCCATATTTACACCGAGTAATCAACTATCATGACATCAAGTCAAGGTAATTGTCAGTTGCTGCAGGAAGGCATTTTCAGTATGAAGTGATTGACAATTTATTCATTTTATTATTTTTTAACTTAATTTAACTAGGCATTTAATTGGTGTCCCTGATTCTTCTTAGAATCCTTTGAAAGTAAAATGCTGGATATCTTTGTGGATCTGACAGAATCAATCACATCAGAACTACACACAGAGACATAATATTAAGTCAACAGACTTCAATATTATGTAGCCTAGATACAGTACCTTCAGAAAGAATTCACACCCCTTGAGTTTTCCTAGATATGTCTTGATTTAATTTCACTTCCTCTGAGATGTTTCTACCATTGTTGCAGTAGGGAGACTGGGGTTGGTTGTCTCACAGGTTGGTTGTCACAGTGCTTATTACTCAAAGTCCTTTGTGTGCTGTGTTATAATTTCAAGATAAAAATGTGTGTCCTCTATAGGAGAGGTCATCCATGTGGTCAATTCAGGTCAGGATCACAAAACATTGAGGTGAGAGGAACACTTTTCATTGGTGGAAGTAAATATTAAAATGCTTGTTATTTATTTAATGAATAGTTAATTAAGCAATATTATCCATACTTTTCAACTTTTATTGAAAAGAGGAAAGGGAGAGCTTTATTCCAAGCCTATTTGTGAGTTCCAAGGTCATTCAGATTCAGAACACTTTTAATGTCCTCAGAGAGTTACATTCATCCTGCAGCAGTCGTAAAACATATCACATCTGGTAAATAACATCTTAATTGGCATTGGGGGGGTTAGGGATGGTTGTCACATTGATGTTTGGGTTGCTTGTCACAATCTGACAACCGTCTCCATTGTAACAATGTACCCAAAAGCTAAATGACATTGAAAAATGCCTTGAAGACTTATTTTCCGGATGTTGAAAAGACGTAAATGTTTCACAAGTTTGGACAGCACAGAACAGCACAGTACAGTCTAGTAGAGTTTAATTCAGCAGAGTGCAGTACAGTACAATTTAATTTAATTCAGTAGAGTACAGTATATTAGAGGGTGGTGCAGTTTAATTCAGTAGAGTACAGTAGAGCAAGTACTGTACAGTTGAGTTTATTTCAGTAGAGTAGCGTACAGCATATAAGATTACAGTGCAGTACAGTAGGTCAAAGTAGAGTACAGTACAGTTGAGTTTATTTCAGTAGAGTACGGTAGGATATAATACAGTACATTACTGTACTCTACCTTATGGTGCTGTACTCTACATGTCTGTTCTGTACCGAACTATAGTCTACTTTACCTTTCTTTACCCTACTGTATCCTACTGTACTGTTCCCTACTGTATACTCTTCTGTCCAAACTTGTGAAACTCTATGATTGGTTCAGATTTGGGCCAATCTGGAACTACTTGTCAAAACTGTGAATCATGTTATTCCGACTGAGAGTCAGCAACATTCACACACACACATTCACACACACAAACAAACACACACTTTTTTCAAACGGTTCCTGTTTGAAAAAGCATTCCTTGCTTTCAACAAAAAATGCAGTAAACACAAATGTTTACAGCTTTACTTTTTTCATCTGCATTAAAATATTTCATTTTCATCCAAATATCAGATGATTACTGTTTTATTAAGCATTGATATTACAATTTGAGTGGAGTAAGAACTACAATGTCAAAGCAAATACTCAATTATGTTGAATTTATTTGAATATATTTATTTTTGTTATTTTAGAAATGCTGTTCAATAAATAAAGCCTTTACTTTTTTTCTCAAATTAAGGCTTCACTTTTTCTAAAACTTTGTAAATTGGCACAATTGTTGCTGAAAAACAAATGGCAAACACTGTAACAACCAACCCCATAGTGTGTGACAACCAACCCCGGGATGGGACCGGGTGTCACAAGTCAACAGCGTGTGTTTAATGGCTTATAATTCCATGTTAGAATACGTTATGAGGATTAAAAGGGTCCCCATTTCAACTCAAGACCTTAGTCTCTCCTAATATTGAAAATAGTCTTGTATGATATACTGGTCCTGAGAAATACACTTATTGATAAAAAGTGTGACAATCAACCCCGGTCTCCCCTACCTCCTATAAAATGTTGACATATTTTACATTTGTTTGAGTAATGTTTTGTTATTGAAGCAGCGTAGTAAGTATGAAACTGACGTGAGTCTCTTGTGTTCCCACGCCCTCTCTGTGGCCCGACAGAGGAGAAGTATATGACGGTGCAGCCATACACCAGCGAGGGGAAGGATGAGATCGCCTTTGAGAAAGGAGTCATCGTGGAGGTCATCCAGAAGAACCTGGAGGGCTGGTGGTTCATCAGGTAAGGCCATGATTTGTGCTCCAACCACAATATAAACTGTTGCCTGTTTATGCTGTCTCTTGATTATGGTTATTCTCACTCATGATCACCTCCTCTCCTCCCTCTCTCCTCAGGTACCAGGATAAGGAGGGATGGGCCCCGGCCTCCTACCTGAAGAAGGTGAAGGAGGATTTCTCTCCCCGTAGTAGTAATAAGAAGAACCCCTTAACTAGCCCTGTGGAGATAATCGGAAACATCATGGAGATCAGCAACCTGCTCAACAAAAAGGCCCTGAGTGAGAAGGACGTGCAGACGGACGGCCAGTCAGAGGACACCCCCCTGACCACCCTCTCCCTGGCCAAGAGGCAGATCAGCCTGCCCATACCCTGCTCTAGCTCGGACTTCAGCCCTGGTGCCGCCCTGGTGGACGGAAAGGGCAAAGCAGAACCGGCCTCTCCAGCCATAGCCCGCATCACTCCTCACAGAATAGAGATTGGTGAGTTGTCATTCAGAGACGGAATTGGAAGGCATAGCGGTTTGTTAAACTAATACACTCTCAGAATTCAAATCACAATCTCATTTTCTTCTATCTAGGCTCCCCGATCCTCAGACAAAAGCCACCTCCTCGAAGAGATGCAACTCTGGTCAGTATGAAAAAAATAATTACAGTTGAAGTTTACATACACCTTAGCCAACTACATTTAAACTCAGTTTTTCACAATTCCTAACATTTAATCCTAGTAAAAATTCCCTGTCTTAGGTCAGTTAGGATCACCACCAATACCTTGAATTTGTTGTCCTTAAGCCATTTTGCCACAACTTTGGAAGTATGCTTGGGGTCATTGTCCATTTGGAAGACCCATTTGAGACCAAGCTTTAACTTCCTGACTGATGTCTTGAGATGTTGCTTCAATATATACACATAATTTTAATTCCTCATGACGCCATCTATTTTGTGATGTGCATCAGTCCCTCCTCCAGCAAAGCACCCCCACAACATGATGCTGCCACCCCCGTGCTTCACGGTTGGGATGGTGTACTTTGGCTTGCAAGCCTGCCCCTTTTTCCTCCAAACATAACAATGTTCATCATAGCCAAACAGTTCTATTTTTGTTTCGTCAGACTAGAGGACATTTCTCCAAAAAGTACAATCTTTGTCCCCATGTGCAGTTGCAAACCGTAGTCTGGCTTTCTTATGGCGGTTTTGGAGCAGTGGCTTCTTCCTTGCTGAGCGGCCTTTCAGGTTATGTCGATATTGGACTTGTTTTACTGTGGATATAGATACTTTTGTACGTGTTTCCTCCAGCATCTTCACAAGGTCCTTTGCTATTCTGGGATTGATTTGCACTTTTCTCACCAAAGTACGTTCATCTCTCGGAGACAGAACGCTTCTCCTTCCTGAGCGGTATGATGGCTGCGTGATCCCATGGTGTTTATACTTGCGTACTATTGTTTGTACAGATGAACGTGGTACCTTCAGGTGTTTGGAAATTCTTCCCAAGGATGAAGCAGACTTGTGGAGGTCTATCTTTTTTTTTTAGGTCTTGGCTGATTTCTTTTGATTTTCCCATGATGTCAAGCAAAGAGTTTGAAGGTAGGCATTGAAATACATTCACAGGTTCACCTCCAATTGACTCAAATGATGTCGATTAGCCTATCAGAAGCTTCCAAAGCCATGACATCATTTTCTGGAATTTTCCAAGCTGCACTGTCAACTTGGTGTATGTAAACTTCTGACCCACTGGAATTGTGATATAGTGAGTTATAAGTTAAATATTCTGTCTGTAAATAATTGTTGGGAAAATGTATTCTGTCATGAACAATGTACACTGGGGCAAAAAAGTATTTAGTCAGCCACCAATTGCGCAAGTTCTCCCACTTAAAAAGATGAGAGAGGCCTGTAAATTTCATCATAGGTACACTTCAACTTTTATTTAAAATGTATTTTACCTTTATTTAACTTGGCAAGTCAGTTAAGAACAAATTCTTATTTTCAATGACAGCCTAGGAACAGTGGGTTAACGACAGATTTGTACCTTGTCAGCTCGGGGATTTGAATTTGCAACCTTTCGGTTTCTAGTCCAACACTCTAACCACTAGGCTACCCTGCCGCCGACAGACAAAATGAGAAAAAAATCCAGAAAATCACATAGGAGGATTTTTAATGAATTTATTTGCAAATTATGGTGGAAAATAAGGATTTGGTCAATAACAAAAGTTTATCTCAATACTTTGTCATTGCCAACAAAGGGAATATAACAGAGGTCAAACGTTTTCTGTAAATCATCACAAGATTTTCACACACTGTTGCTGGTATTTTGGCCCATTCCTCCATGCAGATCTCCTCTAGAACAGTGATGTTTTGGGGCTGTTGCTGGGCAACACAGACTTTCAACTCCCTCCAAAGATTTTCTATGGGGTTGAGATCTGGAGACTGGCTAGGCCACTCCAGGACCTTGAAATGCTTCATCATTGTCATGCTGAAAGACCCAGCCACGTTTCATCTTCAATGCCCTTGCTGATGGTAGGCTTTGTTACTTTGGTCCCAGCTCTCTACAGGTCATTCACTAGGTCCCCCCGTGTGGTTCTGGGATTTTTTCTCACCATTCTTGTGATCATTTTGACCCCACGGGGTGAGATCTTGCGTGGAGCCCCAGATCGAGGGAGAATATCAGTGGTCGTGTATGTCTTCCATTTCCTAATAATTGCTCCCACAGTTGATTTCTTCAAACCAAGCTGCTTACCTATTGCAGATTCAGTCTTCCCAGCCTGGTGCAGGTCTACAATTTTGTTTCTGGTGTCCTTTGACAGCACTTTGGTCTTGGCCATAGTGGAGTTTGGAGTGTGACTGTTTGAGGTTGTGGACAGGTGTCTTTTATACTGATAACAAGTTCAAACAGGTGCCATTAATACAGGTAACGAGTGGAGGACAGAGGAGCCTCTTAAAGACGAAGTTACAGGTCTGTGAGAGCCAGAAATCTTGCTTGTTTGTAGGTGACCAAATACTTATTTTCCACCATAATTTGCAAATAAATTCATTAAAAATCCTACAATGTGATTTTCTAGAATTGTTTTCTCATTTTGTCTGTCATAGTTGAAGTGTACCTATGATGAAAATTACAGGCCTCTCTCATCTTTTTAAGTGGGATAATTGCACAATTGGTGGCTGACTAAATACTTTTTTGCCCCACTGTAGATGTTGTTGTGCACTTGAGTGAGGACCCAAAAGCGGTTTAACAAAAACAGAGTCCTTTAATGTAAAAACACAGGGAAGACATAGATCCTCTTCAGATGCAGATAATGGCAAAATAGACAACCCGCAGAGAGGGCAACAAATGAAACAAAAGGTCCTTCTGATATTTACAAAAGAGTCCCCTTCTTAGCAGCAGAGGAGAATAGCTGGGTTAGAGTCCCCTTCTTAGCAGCAGAGGAGAATAGCTGGGTTAGCGGCGACAGACTGCTGGTCACTGATGGTCTCTCTGGGTAGGCGCGGGTCGTAGCGGACAGAGGTACCTGATCACACGTAGCATCAGAAGAACAGGCAGATTCCGACAGGACGGGACAAGGGTGAAGCAAACGAGACGATAGTTTGGTTCTGGCATGAGAAACTCAAACGAGAATCTGACAAAGAAAGCAGCAGGAACAGAGAGAGAAATAGAGACCTAATCAGAGGGAAAAAGGGAACAGGTGGGAAAAGGGTGAACGAGGTAGTTAGAGAAGATGAGGAACAGCTGGGGAGAGGAGAGGAAGAGAAGGTAACCTAATACGACCAGCAGAGGGAGACGGAGTGAAGAGAAAGAACAGGAACAAGACATAATATGACAATACATGACAGATGTCCTCACTGACTTGCCAAAACTATAGAGTGGTTGAAAAACAAGTTTTAATTACTCCAACATAAATGTATGTAAAATTCCGACTTCAACTGTCCTTAGCTTAAGTTGGAAGATGGACTGCATGGCCAATTGTTATTGTTTCCTTTTTACACTAGAACCGCCAAAGGCGAACGCCCACTGACTTATAAAATAATAAATAATGCCCCCCAAAAACTGCAACATCCTGCTCCTTCCCTGACTTTTCCAAAATGTTTGTATATATTTTACATTGCTGATTTGTCAGAATAAAAAATAAAAAATAACAATTACAAAAGTATTAAGAGCCTTTTTAACTGTTTTTCTTACACACCTTTTCCCAACTTAACCCTCCAAGAAATTTAATTAATGACAAATGGATGAATCGTGATAATTGTGCAAGTTACTTCACAATTGAAATTAAATTAGGCCTGAATGATAAGGAGTGTGAAGATGTTGATTTAATTTAGCTAGACAATAGTGTAATAATGAGTTTGTAATTAAAGAGCAGCAGTAAATAACAATAGCGGAGCAATATACAGAGGGTTCCGGTACAATGTGTGAGGGCACCGGTGTCGAGGTAATGGAGGTAATATGTACATGTAGGTAGAGTTATTAAAGTGACTATGCATAAATAACAACAGAGAGTAGCAGCAGTGTAGAAGGGGGGTGCAAATAGTCTGGGTAGCCATTTGATTAGCTGTTCAGGAGTCTTATGGCTTGGGGGTAGAAGCTGTTTAGAAGCCTCTTGAACCTTGACTTGGCCCTCCGGTACCACTTGCCGTGCGGTAGCATAGAGAACGGTCTATGACTAGGGTGGCTGGAGTCTTCGACATTTTTTAGGGCCTTCCTCTGACACCGCCTGGTATAAAGATCCTGGATGGCAGGAAGCTTGGCCCCGGTGATGTACTGGGCCAAACGCACTACCCTTTGTAGTGCCTTGTGGTCAGAGGCAGCAAATTGCTGGGAAGAAATCCTCATCAATCTACACATAATACCCCATAACGCAGAAGAGCTTGGTTTTGTCTGTTTGGAAAGTTTGTTGTTTGAAAGTGTATTGGAAGTTATTGGTAGCTAGCTAACTTCTTAGTTTGGATCCTGCGATGCAGTTGGCATCAGTTTCTGGGACTCCTTGTCTCTTTCCAGTGATCCTGCCGACCAAGGACGGGTGTGAGGAGCTATTTGGCGTCGCAGCTAGTCTAGCTGCTAGCTAGCTGCATTTCAAGCTAGTGGGGTTTTCTGAAACGCAGCCCACGATGCAGTTAGCCATTGTGGCTAGGACTGCAGATTGTCCCGGGTTTGTGGTTGTCTAGATCCCTGCTGTTTGTTGTTTTCAATCTTCTCTGTGACCTTCCCTGTCTGGAACTGCGACGAGTAGCAGCGTAACCTACGTTGCTAGCTACCATGACAAAGACCAAAGCCGTCGGGAGTACCGTTGAGGACAGTGGTGTCTCTATTACACATGAAGGATCTTTTAAATGAACAAAAAGAGACCTACAAGCAGTTGTTACAACAACAATAAAATAACTTCAAGTGTTTTGTCCAAATACTCGTGGATTCTACAAATAAAAGAATAGACGTCCTGACTAGAGGTCGACCGATTCTGATTTTTCAATGCTGATACTGATTATTGGAGGACCAAAAAAAGCAGATACTGATTAATCGGCCGATTTTTATATATATATATTTATATATATATTTGTAATAATGACAATTACAACGATACTGCATGAACATATTTTTAACTTGATATAATACATAAATAAAATACATTTAGTCTCAAATAAATAATGAAACATGTTCAATTTGGTTTAAATAATGTAAAAACACAGTGTTGGAGAAGAAAGTTAAAGTGCAATATGTGCCATGTAAAAAAGCTTACGTTTAAGCTCAGAACATGAGAACATATGAAAGCTGGTGGTTCCTTTTAACATGAGTCTTCAATATTCCCAGTTAAGAAGTTTTAGGTTGTAGTTATTATAGGAATTTATAGGACACTTTCTCTCTATACCATTTGTATTTCATATACCTTTGACTATTGGATGTTCTTATAGGCACTATAGTATTGCCAGCCTAATCTCGGGAGTTGATAGGCTTGAAGTCATAAACAGCGCTCTGTTTCAAGCATTGCGAAGTGCTGCTGGCAATCGCAGTAAAGTGCTGTTTGAATTCATGTTTACGAGCCTGCTGCTGCCTACCACCGCTCAGTCAGACTGCTCTATCAAATATCAAATCATAGACTTAATTATAATATAATAAACACACAGAAATACAAGCCTTGGGTCATTAATATGGTCAAATCTGGAAACTATAATTTAGAAAACAAAATGTTTATTCTTTCAGTGAAATACGGAAGGGTTACGTATTTTATCGAATGGGTGGCAACCATAAGTCTAAATATTACTGTTACATTGCACAACCTTCAATGTTATGTCATAATTACATCAAATTCAGGCAAATTAGTTCGCAATGAGCCAGGTGGTGCAAACTGTTGCATATACCCTGACTCTGCTTGCACTGAACGCAAGAGAAGTGACTCAAATTCCCTAGTTAATAGCCTTCTAACATTAATTTATTTTAACTAGATATGCAGGTTTAAACAAATATACTTCTGTGTATTGATTTTAAGAAAGGCATTGATGTTTATGGTTAGGTACATTCGTGCAACGATTGTGCTTTTGTTAAATCATCACCCGTTCGGCGAAGTAGGCTGTGATTCGATGATAAATTAACAAATCAAATCAAATTTATTTATATAGCCCTTCGTACATCAGCTGATATCTCAAAGTGCTGTACAGAAACCCAGCCTAAAACCCCAAACAGCAAGCAATGCAGGTGTAGAAGCACGGTTGCTAGGAAAAACTCCCTAGAAAGGCCAAAACCTAGGAAGAAACCTAGAGAGGAACCAGGCTATGTGGGGTGGCCTGTCCTCTTCTGGCTGTGCCGAGTGGAGATTATAACAGAACATGGCCAAGATGTTCAAATGTTCATAAATGACCAGCATGGTCGAATAATAATAAGGCAGAACAGTTGAAACTGGAGCAGCAGCACGGTCAGGTGGACTGGGGACAGGCAGCGCATTGATTATATGCAACGCAGGATAAGCTAGTTAACCTAGTAATATCATCAACCATGTGTAGTTAACTAGTGATTGATTGAAGATTGATTGTTTTTTATAAGATAAGTTTAATGCTAGTTAGCAACTTACCTCGGCTCCTTGCTGCACTCGCGTAACAGGTGGTCACCCTCCCATGCAGTTTCCCCGTGGAATGCAATGTAATCGGCCATAATCGGCATCCAAAAATGCTGATTGTTATGAAAACTTGAAATGGACCCTAATTAATCTGCCATGCCGATTAATTGGTCACCCTCTAGTGCTGACCAGAGAGGTCCAGGACCTGAAGAACAGTTTGCAGTTCTCCCAGGGTCAGCTCAATGAGTTGAAACAGGAGAACGGCAAGATGACAGCAATCTGTAAGTCATTGAGAGAGGACATCAGTTCTGTGTGTGAATCCAGGATAACAATGACAGATAAATCAGACCATCTCGAGGGACAATCAAGGCGGAACAACATGATTGTGGACATAATTGCAGAATCTCCATGAGACCTGGACGGAGTCTGAGGACAAAGTGAGGGAAATGATCTCTGAGAAATTGAAGATGGACCACAGGAAGATTGAGGTGGAGCACGCCCACAAGACTGGAAAACCCACCACCGGCCCAAGTGATAGGCCCATGCCAATAGCGGTCAGGTTCCTGAGGTTCAAGGACAAGGTAGCTGTTCTGGAAAGAGCCAAGAACTTGAGAGGAACTTGTCTATGTCTATCTCTGATAAGCCCCCCAGGAAAGGGTTGAAAATAGCCCATATTAATATACAGTGGGGCAAAAAAGTATTTAGTCAGCCACCAATTGTGCAAGTTCTCCCACT
Source organism: Oncorhynchus nerka (assembly GCF_034236695.1). NCBI lineage: Eukaryota > Metazoa > Chordata > Actinopteri > Salmoniformes > Salmonidae > Oncorhynchus > Oncorhynchus nerka. Next base: position 27,845,146 of record NC_088405.1, on the reverse strand, counting down.
TGAAAATATGAGAGGCCTGTAATTTTCGTCATAGGTACACTTAAAAAATGACAGAAAAAATGAGAAAAAAAATCCTGAAAATCACATTGTAGGATTTTTAATGAATTTATTTGCAAATTATGGTGGAAAATAAGTATTTGGTCAATAACAAAAGTTTATCTCAATACTTTGTTATATACCCTTTGTTGGCAATGACAGAGGTCAAACGTTTTCTGTAAGTCTTCACAAGGTTTTCACACACTGTTTTCACACACTGTTTCTCATTTTGTCTGTCATAGTTTAAGTGTACCTATGATGAACATTACAGGCCTCTCTCATCTTTTTAAGTGGGAGAACTTGCACAATTGGTGGCTGACTAAATACTTTTTTGCCCCACTGTATGTGGCCTTAGAAATAAGGTTCATGAAATCAAGTTCTTGCTAACATCAGATAACATTCATATATTAGCCATTTCTGAGACTCACTTAGATAATTAATTTGATGATACAGCAGTAGTAATACAAGGATATAACATCTATTGAAGAGACAGCAATGCTTATGGGGGAGGTGTTGCTGTATATGTTCAGAGCCATATCCATATAATGCTTAGAGAAGATCTTATGTCAAGTGTTATTGAAGTGTTGTGGTTGCAGGTTCACTTGGCACATCTAAAGCCTTTTCTTTTGGGGTGTTGCTATAGGCCACCAAGTGATAACAGTCAGTATCTAAATAATATGTGTGAAATGCTTTACAGTGTATGTGATATAAACAGATAGGTCTACTTTCTTGGGGACCTGAATATTGACTGGTTTTCATCAAGCTGTCTGCTCAAGAGGAAGCTTCTTACTGTTACCAGTGCTTGTAATCTGGTTCAGGTTATTAATCAACCTACCAGAGTGTTTACAAACACTACAGGAACAAGATCATCCACATGTATCGATCACATTTTTACTAATACTGTAGAACTTTGTTCTAAAGCTGTATCCGTACCCATTGGATGCAGTGATCACAATATAGTGGCTATATCCAGGAAAGCCAAAGATCCAACAGCTGGGCCTAAAATAGTGTTTAAGAGGTCATACAAAAGATTTTGCTGTGACTCTTATGTGGATGATGTTAAAAATATTTGTTGGTCTGATGTGATTAGTGAGGAGCATCTAGACGCTGCTGCACTTAATGAATTTATGAAATTGCTTCTTCCAATTATTGATAAACATGCATCTGTTAAGAAACTGACTGTTAGAACTGTTAAGGCCCCATGGATTTTTGAGGAATTGAAAAACTATGGTTGAAAGAGATGGGGCAGTAGGAGTGAATAATATGTCTGGCTGCACATCTGACGGGCTTACTTACTGCAAATTGAGAAATTATGTGACTAAATTCAACAAAAAGAAGAAGAAACTGTATTATGAAGCCAATGATATGAAAACTTCAGAATAGTTTAAATTAAATTATGGGCAGAAAGACAAATTCAACTCCATCTTTCATAGAATCAGATTCATCACGAAATCATTTGATGTTGGCAATTATTTTAATGACTAATTCATTGGCAAAGTGGGCAAACTTAGGCAGGAAATGCCAATAACGAACAGTGTGAAATTGTATTCATTCATAAAATAACAAATAATGAAAGAAAAACATTGCAAATTTGAATTTTGTAAAGTTAGTGTGGGAGAGGTGAAAAAATTATTGTTATCGATCAATAATGACAAACATCCTGGAATTGACTACTTAGATGGAAAGCTACTGAGGATGGTAGCTGACTCTATAACCACTCATATGTCATATTTTTATCTGAGCCTAGGGGAAAGTATTTGTCCTCAGACCTGGAGGGAAGCCAAAGTAATTCCGCTACCCAATTGTGGTAAAGCGGCCATTTCTGGTTCTAACAGCAGACATATAAGCTTGCTGCCAGCTCGTAGCAAACTGTTGGAAAAAAATGTGTTTGGCCAAATACAATACTATTTCTCTGTAAACAAATTAACCGACTTTCAGCATGCTTATAGAGAAGGGCACTCAGCATGTACAGCACTGACACAAATGACTGATGATTGGTTGAAAGAAATTGATAATAAGAAGATTGTGGGAGCTGTACTATTAGATTTCAGTGCAGCTTTTGATATTATTGAGCATAACCTGTTGTTGAAAAAACTCCCTTCACAGAACAGAGCAAACTGGCTCTAACCAAAATAGAAAGAGGAGTGGGAGGCCCCAGTGCACAACTGAGAAAGAGGACAAGTACATTTGAGTGTCTAGTTTTAGAAACAGACGCCTCACAAATCCTCAATTGGCAGCTTAATTAAATAGTACCCGCAAAACACCAGTCTCAACGTCAACAGTGAAGAGGCGACTCCGGGATGCTGGCCTTCTAGAGTTCCTCTGTCCAGTGTCTGTGTTATTTTGCACATCTTAATCTGTTAATTTTATTGGCCAGTCTGAGATATGGCTTTTTCTTTGCAAGTCTGCCTAGAAGGCCAGCATCCCGGAGTCGCCTCTTCACTGTTGACATTGAGACTTGTGTTTTGCGGGTACTATTTAATGTACGAGATCTTCAGTTTCTTGGCAATTTCTCGCATGGAATAGCCTTCATTTCTCAGAACAAGAATAGACTGACGAGTTCCAGAAGAAAGGTCTTTGTTTCTGACCGTTTTGAGTCTGTAATCAAAGCCACAAATACTGATGTTCCAGATACTCAACTAGTCTTAAGAAGGCCAGTTTTATTGCATCTTTAATCAGCACAACAGTTGTCAGCTGTGCTAACATAATTGCAAAATTATTTTCGATTGATCAATTATCCTTTAAAAATGATAAACTTGGATTAGCTAACACAATGTGCCATTGGAACACAGGATTTATGGTTGCTGATAATGGGCCTCTGTACGCCTATGTAAATATTCCATAAAAAATCTGCTGTTTCCAGCTACAATAGTCATTTACAACATTAACACTGTCTACACAGTATTTCTGATCAATATGATGTTATTTTAATGTTCAAAAAATATGCTTTTCTTTCAAAAACAAGGACATTTCTATGTGACCCCAAACTTTTGAAAGGTAGTGAATGTGTTATGGCTTTTCAACCTCCGCTCTGAATTCATGACATGGCAATCTATATAATAGAACTCATAGAGTTTTCTTTAATGGAAGCTTCTCTAATATCAAACATGTAAAGTGTGGTGTACCGCAGGGCAGCTCTCTAGGCCCTCTATTCTTTTCTATTTTTACCAATGGCCTGCCACTGGCATTAAACAAAACATGTATGCTGATGATTCAACCATATATGCATGAGCAACTGCAGCTAATAAAGTCACTGAAACCCTTAACAAAGAGTTGCAGTATGTTTTGGAATGGGTGGCCAGTAATAAACTGGTACTGAACATCTCTAAAACTAAGAGCATTGTATTTGGTACAAATCATTCCTTAAGCTCTAGACCTCAGCTGAATCTGGTAATGAATGGAGTGGCTGTTGAACAAGTTGAGGAGACTCAATTCCTTGGTGTTACTTTAGATTGTAAACTGTCATGGTCAAAACATATAGATTCAATGGTTGTAAAAATGGGGAGAGGTCTGGCCATAATAAAGAGATGCTCTGCTTTTTTGACACCACACTCCAAGAAGCAAGTTCTGCAGGCTCTAGTTTAGTCTAATCTTGATTATTGCCCAGTCGTGTGGTCCAGTGCTGCAAAGAAAGACCTAGTTAAGCTGCAGCTGGCCAAAAACAGAGCGGCACATTTTGCTCTTAATTGTAATCAGAGGGCTGATGTAAATACTATGCATGCCAGTCTCTTTTGGCTAAGAGTTTAGTTTAGGAGAGACTGACTGCATCACTTCTTCTTTTTATAAGAAACATTAATGTGTTGAAAATCCCAAATTGTTTGCATAGTCAACTTACACACAGCTCTGACACACACGCTTATCCCACCAGACATGCCACCAAGGGTCTTTTCACATTCCCCAAATCCAGAACAAATTCAAGAAAGCATACAGTATCATATAGAGCCCTAATTGCATGGAACTTCCTTCAATCTCAAAACAGATAAAGCAACACCTCGCGGCAAAATGCCTCTACCCTATTTGATCTAAATAGTTTGTGTGTATGCATTGATATGTAGGCTACGTGTGCCTTTAAAAAATGTATGGTATTTCTGTTTTTGAGCTCTTCTTGTCTGTTGATGTTCTCTATTATGTCATTCTGTATTGTGTTTTGTGTGGACCCCAGGAAGAGTAGCTGCTGATTTTGCAACAGCTAATGGGGATCCTAATAAAATACAAAAAAATACCAAACAACGACAAAACGAAAACAGATTGTTAGAAATGTTTGCAAATGTATAAAAAAAATACAAAACAGAAAAACCTTATTTACATAGATATTCAGACCCTTTGCTATGAGAATCGAAGTTGAGCTCAGGTGCATCCTGTTTCAATTGATCATTCTTGAGATGTTTCTACAACTTGACTAAATCAAATCAAAATCAAATCAAATGTATTTGTCACATACACATGGTTAGCAGATGTTAATGCGAGTGTAGCGAAATGCTTGTGCTTCTAGTTCCGACAATGCAGTAATAACCAACAAGTAATCTAACTAACAATTGAGTCCGTGTGTTGGCAGAGGCCACTCAGTGTTAGTGGTTGCTGTTTAACAGTCTGATGGCCTTGAGATAGAAGCTGTTTTTCAGTCTCTCGGCCCCAGCTTTGATGCACCTGTACTGACCTCGCCTTCTGGATGATAGCGGGGTGAACAGGCAGTGGCTCGGGTGGTTGTTGTCCTTGATGATCTTTATGGCCTTCCTGTAACATCGGGTGGTGTAGGTGTCCTGGAGGGCAGGTAGTTTGCCCCCGGTGATGCGTTGTGCAGATCTCACTACCCTCTGGAGAGCCTTACGGTTGTGGGCGGAGCAGTTGCCGTACCAGGCGGTGATACAGCCCGCCAGGATGCTCTCGATTGTGCATCTGTAGATGTTTGTGAGTGCTTTTGGTGACAAGCCGAATTTCTTCAGCCTCCTGAGGTTGAAGAGGCGCTGCTGCGCCTTCTTCACGATGCTGTCTGTGTGAGTGGACCAATTCAGTTTGTCTGTGATGTATATGCCGAGGAACTTAAAACTTACTACCCTCTCCACTACTGTTCCATCGATATGGATAGGGGGGTGTTCCCTCTGCTGTTTCCTGAAGTCCACAATCATCTCCTTAGTTTTGTTGACGTTGAGTGTGAGGTTATTTTACTGACACCACACTCCGAGGGCCCTCACCTCCTCCCTGTAGGCCGTCTCGTCGTTGTTGGTAATCAAGCCTACCACTGTTGTGTCGTCCGCAAACTTGATGATTGAGTTGGAGGCGTGCGTGGCCACGCAGTCGTGGGTGAACAGGGAGTACAGGAGAGTGCCTGTGTCCACCTGTGGTATATTCAATTGATTGGACATGATTTGGAAAGGCACACACCTGTCTATATAAGGTCCCACAGTTGACAGTGCATGTAAGAGCAAAAAACAAGCCATGAGGTCGAAAGAATTGTCCGTAGAGCTCAGAGACAGAATTGGGGAATGGGTAGCAAGCATTCAAGGTCCCCCAGCAAGGGCCTTGGTCAGGGAGATGACCAAGAACCCGGTGGTCACTCTGACAGAGCTCTAGAGTTCATAAACTCTAATGAAAGTAACATAAACTAATGAAAATGCTATTATGTTCTTTGAAATAATAGTTTTTTAGTATTCTAATGTTACCTAAGACCTTTATAAACACAACCAAATTATTATTCCTCTGATAGCATATATGAAATGCATTTATTAGACTGTTCGAGTGTTGATGCATCATTGGCTCAAAGTGTTCCAAATTGGCTTTTGGCCTATGTTGTTAACTAGGACTTTGTAGAATTATACAAAACAGAGTAAATGATATTCTATCTAAATAAATAACTGTTTTATATATTTACATGGATATATTTCCACAAATATGTATTCATGCAATTCATGATTTACAGTTGTTTAAGAACTATTTATTAAGCAAGGGTGCTTGTGTTTGCGCACCTTGTGCGTTGATATGCATCTGATGCGTATGCTAAAGGTGACGCCCGGCAACATTCTCAGGGTTCCGTAGTGGGTACTTATAGGCTCAACGGCCTGGCGGTTCTATTGTTAACAGTATCAGCTGTGAAATATTCATAATGCCTGACATTTTTTCCACTCAGGGATCCAATTTGCCCTCACCACCAGAGCCCCCTACTGTTGAAGCAGAGTACTACACCATTGCAGAGTTCCAGTCTGTCATTTCTGATGGCATTAGTTTTAATGGAGGGCAGAAAGCAGAGGTAAGCTTTTTTCATGTTAATTTTTTTTATTTTATTGTTCAGGTAAATTATTGAAATGAACAGATACTGCATGTAGTTCATTTCTCCCCATCTATTCTCTCTGTTCTGTCCTGTAGGTGATCGAAAAGAACTCTGGTGGCTGGTGGTATGTCCAAATCGGGGAGAAAGAGGGGTGGGCTCCCTGCTCCTACATCGACAAACGAAAGAAACCCAACCTAAACCGCAGAACCAGCACTCTGAGCCGCCCCAAAGTCCCACCCCCAGCCCCGCCCATCAAGAAGCAGGACTCTGAGGAGACCGCCCCTCCCAGCAGCCCCGGGTCCGAGGCTCCAGAGTCCCCTGTATCTCCCGGGAGGCCTGTGTACGAGGAGCCAGAATATGACATTCCTGCCATTGGGTTTGATCTGGAGTCAGAGTTTGAGTTCCTCAGGACAGATGGGTCCTCGGTGGATGGGAAGAATGAGGATGACTCCTCAGGTAAAGGCTCTCATCTGTCCTCCAAGCTGTCTCCTGTCTCTTCTCTTCACAGCGCCTCCTTCAAGATGGGTGAGTCATCAGAGGACGTGGGACAGGAAGAGGAGGAGCCTGAGGGAGAGGAGTGTATCTATGAGAATGACGGCTTCAGGCCTTTCAGAGAGAAGCCTAATGCACAATCCAGTGGCGACTCGGATTCCCCGAAGACGAGCGCCCCGTTGGAGACTTGCAAGGCTGAAAACTCTCACTCCACGTTGGGGGCAAGGAGAAAAGGGAAGAATATCCAGCTGGAGCTGAACGGAAGCCAGTCCCATTCTCGAACCAAAGCAGAGGCTGGGGAGTCAAGCCCCAAACCTGCTTCCACAGAGTCCATCCCAGATCTATCCAAGCAGTCCAGGTCCAAGAAGGACAAAGAGGAACACAAAATGGGTTCCACCAAGTCATCCACCAAACCTAAGCCAGTGGTCAGGCCTAAGCCCCAGGTGGCCAAGGCCTCCAGTGCAGAGAAGATGGACATCAGCAGCCTCCGGAGACAGCTGAGGCCTACAAGCCAGCTGAAGAAGGGCTCCAGAGGAGAAGACTTTGAAACAGCCTCTGTCATCTCCTCTGAGGACTCTGTGTCTTCCCACAGCACCTCTGACCTCTCCTCCATCTACTCTAAAGGCAGCCGTGGAGACTCAGACGAGGGCTGCAGCTTCTACCGCACCACAGACACCTATGAGAAGGTCCAGAACTCAGAGATGAGCTTCCCTGCCGGGGTGGAAGTGGAGGTGCTGGAGAAGCAGGAAAGCGGCTGGTGGTACGTCCGCTGGGGCGACACTGAGGGCTGGGCTCCAACCTACTACCTGGAGCCAGTCAGGCAGCTGGACGACACAGCTGGGTCAGAGTCCGATGGCACCCCCACCAAGCCAGGCAGCCTGAGCAAGTCCAACAGCCTGGAGAAGAATGAGCAGAGGGTCCAGGCTCTGAACAACATCAACCAGAGCCTGAAGAGGAGCACACCTCCCATTCCCTCCAAACCCCCCGGGGGGCTCTCCAAGCCCTTTGACCTGTTCAACAGCTTGCATAAGCAGAGGAATGGTACGAAACAACAACAGGTGGTCAGGCCTCAGTCTGTCTTCATCTCCGGGCCGATCATCGACGGCCCAAACCCAGTCGGCTCCCTTAGGAGAGGTGAGTCACTCAACTCCACCGACCACCCACGCTCTAGTCCCACCGTGCGCCGCAATGCTTCCTTTGGTACAACCCCGCGGAGCCCAGCGCCTAACGGTAACATGGCGAACCGGAACAGACCCGGCACGGGCAGCTCCGAATCACTGGGCCTTGGGTCTCCGAGGAACGGTCTACCTGTATCCACTGTAAAACCCAAACCCCACCTCATCCACAACAACCTCCGTGAGGTGTATGTCTCCATAGCGGATTACCATGGTGATGAGGAGACCATGGGTTTCCCTGAAGGAACAATTCTGGAGGTTCTGGAGAGGAACCCTAATGGGTGGTGGTACTGCCAGATCCTGGATGGAAGTCGACCTCGGAAAGGCTGGGTCCCCTCGAACTACCTGGAAAGGAAGAACTAGTATCACGCTTCTGTTCAGTGCATGTGCAATCAGGTCGTCAAGGTCAGAGACCATGGAAGACAGTGGAAATGGAAATGGAAAGAAGACACTGCTTTTTTACATTTTATAGATGGATTACATTTTATAGATGGAAATCAGAAGAGACCATGCATAATCTAAGTGGCATCCTTTGTATTTTCTAAACTGAGGGTGGCCAACCTATCCTGGCATGTCATTTCTTGCCATTTTATTACTCTCATCTAGTGACAGATAAAGCACTTCATCGTGCAATTATTAGACAGGATTTTTTTATATTCACAGACAGCCGGGTGGTCAGAACAAATACCTTTGGCATTAAAATCAGCAGAAGGTCAACCATATTAAACGGAAGAATTAAACAACAAAAGTGGTTGATTTGATGAAACATGCTTTTTAATCCAAAATGGAAGAATAATGGGACTTGGACACGAGAAGAGGAGCTTTGGACAGCTTTGGCTGATGATGATCCTTTATAACAACGAGAGAGGGTTTGTAATATGATAACATTACTTACTTAATGATTTCTAATGGGCAAAACATGACTCACTTCTGATGACATTTGATCATAAAACATTTACTTTTTAAAGCTTTTTGCATGGTTAAAAGGTTTCTATACTGACCAAGCCTTGGGCACATTTTAAGTAAACATTTCTCTTAAAATGTTTTGTATGTTGTGTTTAAAAGATCTGTTGCTACACCTTCTCATATGTTAAATGCCATCTGCAGAATGTCTTGTGCATGTTTTTACGTTACATTTTTGGTGAAGCTTAATGTATATTTTATGTAATACTTTTATATAGCTTTGTGTGTATGTCATCTTGTTGTAAAGTGTATATTCTGTCCATTTATTACAGTATGTAAGTCATTTTAAATCTCTTAAAGCTACAGTCTGCAATTTTTTTTATGGGGTCCCTGCCACCTGTTTTGGTATACAGCTAAAGGATAAGGCTAGGGAGATTTTGAGACATGTTGTGCTGTAGCTCATGAGGCATTTATAAGTATATTCTTCAATAATCAATGGGTAAATATGAAGAATTTTAATAACAATTAAACAGCTTCCCAAGTTGCAGACTGTAGCTGTGAATCTTTATGAATGTTTCATGATTTTCTTGATGACACTCTAGCTAATGTCTTATACATACAGTATGTATCCTTCACCTGCTTAGAAGTGTATTTCTGCTCTGGTCTACAATCGTCTTCTTCTAGTCAATTTTGATGTTTTCTATCAACAGATTTCTCCCATGGCTCCATTTGACCATTTGATCATATTTAGAATCAAATAAAAGACCGATACCATATGGTTATGATTTGTTTAGTTCTTTTGAATCAAATTTGAAGTTTTGTTTTCACATTGAACTTGACCTTTGAAGGTGTTCGCTAGGTTGTAAACAAAAAAAGTGATGAGCTGCTGATGCATTTCCATTATTCCATTTAAGCTACCAGAGGAAGGAATATTTGACTTGAGGAATATTGGAATTGAGGCTTTTCATTTGCTTTCAAAACCAAACCCCAGGGATGTGTAGAATAGCAATTGAACTTAAATTGTGATTTTATCTGAGAGAGAGAACTCATTGCAAATGAATTCACTACCTATTTTTATCCCACGAGGGGCTTGCAGACAGCAGTGCAAATACATAAACAATGACCCATCTGGTGCTACTCATATCTGGAAAGACTTGATACTCGTGCCCCTTTGAAAAAGGAGGAACATACAGCATATAAAAATGTATACTCTTAATATTGCTGTGCAGTATTACTTTTCATCTTTGAACATGTCATCTATTCTAGCTACATAACTTTGTTTCAAGTATTTCAAATTCCCTAATGAATTCCTTCTAATTAAGTAATATCTAGTTACATTGAGTTAATCTTACCCTGTGGTATACAAAACATTGACTTATCAATTTATAGGTCACATTACATACTTTTTTGCCCAAGCATTAAATTCTCAAATTCTGTTAATGAATCTGGACCTGCTATGGCTGATGTTCAAGACTGTTGAAATATGGTTCTAGTGAAGGATCCTCTTTTGCCAGCTTGATGTCCCATTAATATTTCCTTTGTCATTGTCTGCTGGACAGTATTGTATCTAACATTAGTTTTATAGCCTGCTACATTGCAGAAATTGTATTTATATTATTCAGCAGAGAAAACGTTCATTTTATGATTACATGTCAAAAAAAATAATGGTGAATTAAGTGTGTTTTTGTGAATAAATGCACTTTCTGCATTACCAGATTCCACATTGTTTTACAGAATTATTGATGATTCCTTCAATTTCTGCAACTTGTATAATTCAAGGTATGGGACAGCTCAGGCATAAAGCAAACTAAAGTGCCTTAAACCTTAACGCATAATTCAAAGCAGTGAAGCAGATGCAACAGATTGGGTAATGACACTGTTATGATTCACAGCAGTAAAGGGGATTTTCCTGCAAGAATCTGACCAAGAGCACCCTCTTGTGCATCACAGTCTATACTACAATACATACAACATCTTACTTTAAGGACAAGATAAATATTGTCAATAAAAAATGTTTTATTTGTATAAAAACAAAGAATTTATATGGATACATTTTTATTTAAAAAATTATAACGTTTCTAAAACATTCTAAAATGGAGAGAATGCAAGTGTGTTAGCAATCAGTGAAGCCTCATGTATTCAGTTATTGTGTTGGTTTTGCCATTTGTAAACATATGTTTACAGTGTGTATTTGTAACACATATTAACCATTTTGTTACATATTGAGAAAATTTGCAGATTGACTTTGCATTTATAAAATTGCAGTTACTTCAGGCAAAGTTTTGTACAATATAATATAAATCCTTCCTTTGTGATCTAAGAACTGATTGAGGTTATACGTAATTATTACTTTTGTAACAATGATAGTTAATATAAAGACTCTGCTGACTCAGCACATTTAGATGTGGCTTTACCGTAATGGCTATTTACCCAAAGGCCCAATATGGATTAAGTGCACGTTTGTCTGGTTACTGTTTAGCTCCTAGTGTATAAATAGCCATTGAAGTTCACTATGTCAGACAGTGTGTTATGCTGTATTGGCAAGTTCTTGTCTCAAACATGACAATATTTACAACCAATAGGCTTTTCCTGTGAAATATGTTCTCCCCATTGGGCCATTCCTTCCACTGGGAACCTCAGGCTATACTCCTCAGCTTAGCAGTGAGTTATGGCTGTCTGATCTGGTTGGTGTGTGTGCAGTGCTGTAACTAGGGCCGGGAATTGCAAAGGACCCCACAATACGATTTCACAATACTTACGTGCCGATAAGATTTTGATGTTCCAAACATATGTCTTCTGCAGAGAGACGAAAGACCCATGATAACTCTTGGAAATAGAAGTGCTGAAAACATGTTGGTTCACTATTTAAAAAGAAGGAGAACAAGCTATATGGCCTAATATAATACCTAATACCGCCACAGGCAAAGTAAACCTGGTGGAGTGTTATGATCCCATATCCTCAAGGGGGCAGTATGAGCACTCCAGAACAGCTCAGCCCAAACATAAAGGTCCAATGTAGCCGTTTTTATCAAATCATTTCTGGGTAACAATTAAGTACCTTACAGTGATTATTTTAAATTAAAATGGTTAAAAGAAACATAAATAGCTTGTTAGCAAAGAACAAATTCTCAAGCAATAATTTTTCTAGGACTGTCTGGGAGTGGGGAGGGGAAACTAGCTGTTATTGGCAGAGAGGTTTAGAACTGTTATTGGTCTATTAACTAATTTACTGTCTGTGATGTCACAAGACATGCCAAAACTCCATTCCACCAAAACAGGCTGAAATTTCAGGTGGTCTTTTCAAACAGCTCTTAAACTAAAAGGGCATTATCATAATTTCACAGTATTATTCCAACCTCATAGTGTTGAAATATATATAAAACACAGGAAAATCACATTTTTGACTGAACAGGGCCTTCAACTATCAAGTCCTTACGTCAACACTATGCCATTAGAGTAAGATACAGAATTTAAATTGGTATTATTTTAAGAATAAAGCATGGTCTAGAAGGGAAAGAAACACCTATTTAGGCGAGGTGCTGGCTAGCATAGTGGAACACTTGAAAATAAAGGAGAGCCGCACACTCTAGGAGCTCAGACGGAAAATGTCATGTCTAACGTTTCGACAGACAAGCTGTCTTCATCAGGGTGATGAAGATGAAGACAGCTTGTCTGTCGAAATGTTGAACATTACATTTTTGCATCTGAGCTCCTAGAGTGTGCGGCTCTCCTTTATTTTCAAGAATAAAGCATGGATCTGAAATAGACAACAGCTTTACTTACCAGACAAGTACATGCCAATTGAAATACACCTTTGGTGACTACCACTAGACTTTTGAAGCTCAAGTGTCCAACAATTACATTGAACCAACAGTGCACAACTTTGACAAGTGTTTGATAGTGAGTCATTATCAAATCAGTTTACTTTTACATTCATTCCCCAACAACCGTACCTAACAGGGTGGGAGGAATCAGTATACGTTTCAAATGTCTGCTGCCAAACTTCTTAACTTACCGGCAGTTTGAACGAGGCCCAGGTTCACTCAGAGGTCTACATGGAAAGTCTGTGTACACACCAGTGAGATATATACTGTGTTCCATGTCATTTTTACACACGGTGGCTGTGCGTCTCCCTTCACTTCTGAGAAACTTGTCCATTAGCAATGGCTGCCTCTGCCTGTTTCATGTCCAGCCGTCACAGACTGTATTTGTGCGTATTAGACTGCAGTATAAAACACTGGTGCAGCCAGCCCAGCTAAGGCAGGATAGTAAATAACAGATGATGTTCACTCTGGCCAGGCCTACATGCCTCCGCTCTAAACAGACTATGTGAGTTATGCCTGTAGCCCTGTGCTTTGTTTTTCACATGCACAGACTGAAGACCAGAATACTACGTGCAGCATGGTTGTGTTAAATAGTAAGTAGGCCGATGGTTGGGCACAAACGTCAATTCAACATCTATTTTATGTTGGTTCAACGTGATTTAATTGAAATGACGTGGAAACAATGTTGATTCAACCAGTGTGTGCCCAGTGGGTTGTTTGTATTTTTGAGGAATTGCTCTAATATTGCTGATTGAGGTGTACATATTGAACACTAATAACACACCTCTCCATCGTAGAGTGCACTCAACACATACACTGCCTTCACAAAGTTTTCATACCCCTTAACTTATTCCACATTTTGTTGTGTTACAGCCTGAATTCAAAGTTAAATGGATTTTTTTCTCACCCATATACACACAATACCCCATAATGACTTAGTGAAAACATGATTTTAGAAGTGTTTGCAAATGTATTCAAAATGAAGTACAGAAGTATCTTATTTACATAAGTATTCACACTCCTTCTACATTGTAGAAGCCCATTTGTGAGTATTTTTTATTGATATATTTTTAAGGGTGGATCAGCTTTAATATTGCAAATAGATTGTTGCTTCCATCAATGTAATTGTCTGCGTCATTTCCAATCCCCCATATTATATATATTTAAAAATATATATATATTCCTTTATTTTCCTCTAACCCTACCACCACTCCCCTAATTGGAGTAAACTAATAGACAACACTTAGGCTTCTACTTCCAGCTTATACATCCTATATACATTTTACGACCAAGGTACATTTTCCATTAGTTATGTTTTGTTTGTTTTTAGTCCCATCCATCAACTACCCTCAACCCCTCCCATCTATCTCTGAAGACCATGCAGTTTTGATGCATATTTGCATTATATTTTTCAACTGTGCTGTGATGTTTCACAAAAGTTCTGAACCTTTCTATTCTCATAGTTTCTACAGATTGTAAATTGAACAAAAAAAAATATATATAACATATATATAACATTCTATTGGTTGCAAGATTTTGTATAATAATTCAAATGGAAAAACTAGGTTTTTAATCCAGCATCGTTTTTTATATCAGTTCATAAACAATTTGCCATGGAATCGTTACATGGAAAATCTGTCCCCAACTATTGTTGCAATCTGTATGGCACATCTGTCAATTGTATGGGCCTTAAATGAAACTGGTATACTTTATCACAATGCTCAATTTTGGTCATTTTTGCAACAAAATGATACACATCCATCATTTGAATTACTCTTTCAAAGCAGCAACACACTGATGTACTTCATACAAAACACTGCTGTCTTTAGTACTTTGCATACCTTTTTAATGTTCTCATACTGACTTCTGAAAGATTATTCCAGTACAGTACATCTACTCACATATCAATGAACATAAAAATAGAAAGGCTTCAGAAAAATATATACAGCTTATTGGTTTGCCATTGCTGGTTTTTAACAACAACAAAAAAACGAAGAAAAGTAGAATTACAGTACTTTAATCAATACAATATGGTACTGTAAACTCAAGGAAACAAAAATAATAACAGTACAATTACAGTGCAATGGCAAACAAAAAAAATAGTATTGTAAGGGATGGGGTGGATGTTTTATGGATCCCTCATTCTGTAGGGTCTGGCCACATCACCTCATCCACATCACAAGCAATGTCATCCCTGGCGAGGCAACGGGGAAAATATTGCCTAGAGGGCTGCATCTAACCCTGGATTGACCCCACCTCATTGTCTCTGCGTGCCTCTTCCCATGCTTGAAGAGGCAGGCGGGCATGTGGTTGGCAGTCATACACTTTACAACGCCAAGCCGAAAAGTATTCCTCAATCGGATTGAGAAATGGGGAGTAAGGGGGCAACATTCAGTCAAAACTACAAGCTACAGGCAAGGCAGGTGTCCCCACAGACGACACCAACCCCCACTCCAGAATGGGGGCACCTTAGGTCACATACTGCGTTGTCTTTAATCTATGCAGTGCCAATAGGACACAATCTACTGCCATCACTGTATAGTACAGTGACACTTACTTGCACATAGTCATAGCGAAGGTCTTTGACTCTAACGCTGTTCCTCTCAAATGGAACCCTGTACAGCTGCTTCATTGTAAGTTGGTGTTGACATACTGACATGGTTGATATTGTGGAATGTTGTGTGATCTGTGAGGATTTTCTCTCGTAGATGTAGGCGGGTGGTGCTGTTATCATGACACTAGGCGAGACCCAAATGCAGACACAGGAGGCAGATAGTTGGAGTTTAAGATGTTTAATAAATCCAAAAGGAATAGGCAAGAGAATGGTCGTGGAGAAGAAAAAGGTCATAACCAGATCAGAGTTCAGGAGGTACAGAGTGGCAGGCAGGCTCGAGGTCAAGGCAGGCAGAATGGTCAGGCAGGCGGGTAACAGAGTCCAGAACAGGCAAGGGTCTAAACCGGGAGGACTAGAAAAAGGAGAAAAGGCAAAGCAGGAAAACGGGAAAACCCGCTGATAGGCTTGGACATACAAGACGAACTAGCACAGAGAGACAGGAAACACAGGGATAAATACACTGGGGAAAACAATCGACACCTGGAGGGGGTGGAGACAATAGTGAGGACAGGTGAAACAGATCAGGGTTTGACAGTTGTTTGCCAACACTAGATTGACAATGGCCAGTCCCTGTTCATGGGTGAACACACGTTGCGTTCCTCCCTCAGGAGGTCATCTGGCAGTTCTGTTTAAAATGCAAGAAAATTATGTCATTGGTGAGGTTATTTTTTACATACTGTACTTACAAATCTGCCGTTTCCAGGTACAATAGTCATTTACAATATTAACAATGTCTACACTGTATTTCTGATCAATTTGTTGTTATTTTAATGGATAAAAAATGTGCTTTCCTTTCAAAAACAGGGACATTTCTAAGTGACCCCAATCTTTTGAACGATAGCGTAAGTATAGATTTTGTATGACTGAAGCCTTTAGTGAGAGATCTAATGTTTTAGTATTCAGTCATGTCTGCTATCCAAATTCATATTCATTATATCAATAGGCCCGTTTAATTTTTTCTGGCTGGCCATAAGCAAATAGATTAACTGGGATATGACTAAAGTTAATCAGGGAGATTTTTTCCCCCACAAATAGACAGGTATTTTCCTTTCCATGGTAGCAAGATATGATCTATTTTTGCTAACTTTCTATTAAAATGTATTCTAGTGAGATCATCGCTTCCTCCGGGATATGAATACCGAGTATGTCCACTTCACCGTCAAGCCATTTTATTGGTCAACTACACGGTAATGTAAAAGTTGTATTTTTTTGTGATCCAATACGTAATATAGTACACATCATAATTTGGTTGTTATCCAGAGGTTACACAAATTATCTAGATCCTCTATGAGGCTATGGAGGGATACAAATTGTGGATTAATAAAATGCATGAATCATCAGCGTACATTGTTTTTAATCCCTAGATCCCATTGATATTATTGTTGGGTCTGATTTCAATAGCTAACATTTCGATGGCCATAATAAATAGATATGCCAATATTGGACAACCTTGTTTTACTCTTCTTGACAGTTTAATACTTTTTGAGAAGTAGCCATTATTTATTATTTTACACCTATTGTTACTAAACATATCTTTAACCCATTTTATAAGAGATTCTCCCAAATAAAAATATTCCAGGCATTAAGATGTATATATAAATTCCAGTTATGCTTTATCAAAGGCCTTTTCAAAGTCAGTCATGAATACCAGGCCTGGTTTCACAGATTTTTCATAATGTTCTATTATTTCCAGTACTTGTCTTATATTATCTCCAATGCATCGTCCATGTAAGAAATCTGTCTTATTAGGATGAATAATATCTGACACTGAAGTATAAAAGGCTGTCAGTTTTTTTTAATGGACAATAACTTTATATTTACCACCTGGGTCCTGTTTCAGTAATAGTGAAATAACACCTTCTTGTTGAGTATCTGATAATCTACCCTTTTTATAGGAGTGGTTAAAACATTCAAATAACGGTTTTTGAGTACATTGGAAAAGGTCTGACATACCTCAACTGGTATGCCATACAGCCCTGGAGTTTTCCCGGACATAAAGGCTTTAATTGCATCAATAAGTTCCTCTGTAATTTCTGTACAGCTGTTAATTTTACAATGAATAAAAAATCATTGCAATTCACTTGGTTAGTGGAGATGGAGGAGACTGAAATGAAAACATAAACTTAAAGTACTTTGCTTCTGCTTTCAAAATAACATTCGGTGAATCATGTAAATTATTTTTGATAGCATTTCTATGTTGAAGATGAAAAAATATATATTCCATCCAGTTCACTTTATTTTTTATAATATATTAATTACATTTAATATTTTTTGAATATGTTCCTCCAGTTATTTTTGTTTTTCCTCTAATTTATTTGGTGCCTCTATGGCACAGTTTGTATTGCTATCTATCTGTACTGTTAGACCCTCTAATATGAACTCTTTTGACCTAAATTGCTTTTGTTTGAATTATTGAATTGCATTGCCTCTAAAGGCACATTTAAAAGTGTCGTGTACAGTAAGGGGATCTGCTGTACCTATTTTATGTCGGAAAAAATCTGTCATAAATTCTTCTGTCCTGGTTAAAAACAAGTTGTCATCCAATAGGCTTTGATTCAATTTCCAATATCCTCACCCACATGGAAATTCTGTAAGCGTAACGTGTAAGACAATTATTTGATGGTTCGACCACATTCTGACCCCAACAACCCTTTTAAACTTTTGGTGCCAACGAGAATGAAATAAGAAAGTAGTCAGGACGACTAGCTTGATTGAGCTGTGAGTCTCTCTGGTAAGTCTCTAAGAGCTTTCCAAACCTGGATTGTGCAACATTTTCCCATTATTACTTTCAAAATTCGTCAAGCTCTCTCAGTGGTTGTTGATCATTGCTTGAAAACCATTTTCAGATATCGCCATAGATTTTCAAGCAGATTTACGTCAAAACTGTAACTCGGCCATTCAGGAAAATTCATTGTCTTCTTGGTAAGCAACTCCAGTGTAGATTTGGCCTTTTGTTTAAGGTTATTGTCCTGCTGAAAGGTGAATTCATTTCCCAGTGTTTGGTGGAAAGCAAACTGAAACAGGTTTTCCTCTAAGAATTTGCCTGTACTTAACTTCATTCTGTTTCTGTTTTATCCTGAAACACTCCCGTCCTTAAAGCTGCAATATGTCACTTTTTGGACAACCCGACCACATTCACATTATCATTGAAAGCAAGTCTAAGAAGCGGTAGAACTGTTCTTCTGTATGTGCGCTATTTCTGTGCTTCCCAGTTTAGTTTTTGCATCTTTTACTTTCGGTTTTGTACACCAGCTTCAATCAGCTGAAAGTAAAATATTTTGGGTTATGTTAAAGATATTTCACAGCGATTTAGATGGTATAATGATTCTCCACACTATACTTGCTTGTTTTTTCACATAAACTGAACTATTCGAATTTTAGCAACCAGGAAATGGCAGAGCGATTTCTGCATAGTGCCACTTAATGATTACGATCATATCCATAACACGATGCAGCCACCACTATGCTTGAAAATATGGAGAATGGTACTCAGTAATGTGTTGAATTGGATTTGCCCCAAACGTAAAACTTTCTATTCAGGACAAAAAGTGAATTGCTTTGCCACATTTTTTACAGTATTACTTTACTGCCTTGTTGCAAAACAAGAAGGAAGCCTCTGTACTTATTTTCCATCAATTAGTCAATTAGGTTAATATTGTGGAGTAACTACAATGTTGTTGATCCATCCTCAGTTCTCTCCAATCACAGCCATTAAACTCTGTAACTGTTTTAAAGTCACCATTATTGGCCTCATTGGTGAAATCCCTGAGCGGTTTCTTTCCTCTCCTGACGGATAACTCTCAGCAGACCAACTCGTGCTGGGGACAATAAAAGATCACTCTAAAATGTGCCAGATGTCTCAAGTTTTGAGGGAGCGTGCAATTGATAGGCTGACTGCAGGCATGTCTACCAGAGCTGTTTCCAGCTAATTTTAATTACATTTCTCTACCATAAGCTGCATCCAATGTACTTTTAGAGAATTTTGCAGTATGCTCATCCGGTATCACAACTGCAGACCACAGGTAACCACACCAGCCCAGGACCTCCATATCAGGCATTGTTCACCTACGGGATCGTCTGAGACCGGACAACCGATGAAACTGTGGGTTTGTACAAGCAAAGAATTTCTGCACAATCTGTCAGTAATCGTCTGGGGAAGCTCATCTGCATGCTCATCGTTCTCACCAGGGTCTTGACCTGACTGCAGTTTGGCGTCGTAACCGACTTTAGTTGGCAAATGCTCACCTTCGATGGCCACTGGCACGCCGGAGAAGTGTGCTCTTCAGCGATGAATCCCAGGTTCAACTGTACCAGACACATGGTAGACAGCGTGTATGGCGACACATGGGCAAGTGGTTTCCTGATGTCAACATTGTGAACAGAGTGCCCCATGATGGCGGTTGGGTTATGGTATGGGCAGGCATAAGCTATGGACAAACGAGCACACTTGCAATTTATTGATGCACAAAAATACAGTGATGAGATCCTGAGGCCCGTTGTCTTGCCATTCATCCACCGCCGTCACCTAATTTCAACATGATAATGCATGGCCGCATGTTGCAAGGATCTGTACACAATTCCTGGAAGCTGAAAATGTCCCAGTTATTCCATGGCCTGTATACTCACCAGACATGAGCAGTTTGGGATGCTCTGGATTGACGTGTACGAAAGCGTGTTCCAGTTCCTGACAATATCCAGCAACTTCACACCTACATTGAAGATGAGTGGGACAACATTCCACAGGCCACAATCAACAGCCTGATCAACTCTATGCGAAGGAGATGTGTCACGCTGCCTGAGTCAAATGGTGGTCACACCCGATACGGACAGTTTTTTCTGATCCATGCCCCTACCTTTTTTTAAGGTATGTGACTAACAGATTCATATCTCAAATCAAATCAAATGTTATTTGTCACACACACATGGTTAGCAGATGTTAATGCGAGTGTAGCGAAATGCTTGTGCTTCTAGTTATGACAATGCAGTAATAACCAACGAGTAATCTAACCTAACAATTCCACAACAACTACCTTATACACACAAGTGTAAAGGGATAAAGAATATGTACATAAAGATATATGAATGAGTGAGGGTACAGAACGGCATAGGCAAGATGCAGTAGATGGTATAGAGTACAGTATATACATATGAGATGAGTAATGTAGGGTATGTAAACATTATATTAAGTGGCATTGTTTAAAGTGGCTAGTGATACATTTTTTTACATCAATTTCCATTATTAAAGTGACTGGAGTTGAGTCAGTATGTTGGCAGCAGCCACTCAATGTTAGAGGTGGAAGTTTAACAGTCTGATGGCCTTGAGATAGAAGCTGTTTTTCAGTCTCTCAGTCCCTGCTTTGATGCACCAGTACTGAACTCGCCTTCTGGATGATAGCGGAGTGAACAGGCAGTGGCGCGGGTGGTTGTTATCCTTGATGATCTTTATGGCCTTCCTGTGACATCGGGTGGTGTAGGTGTCCTGGAGGGCAGGTAGTTTGCCCCCGGTGATGCGTTGTGCAGACCTCACTACCCTCTGGAGAGCCTTACGGTTGTGGGCGGAGCAGTTGCCGTACCAGGCGGTGATACAGCCCGACGGGACGCTCTTGATTGTGTATCTGTAAAAGTTTGTGAGTGCTTTTGGTGACAAGCTGAATTTCTTCAGCCTCCTCAGGTTGAAGAGGCACTGCTGTGCCTTCTTCACAACGCTGTCTGTGTGGGTGGACCAACTCAGTTTGTCCATGATGTGTACGCCGAGGAACTTATAACTTACTAACCTCTCCACTACTGTCCCGTGGATGTGGATAGGGGGGTGCTCCCTCTGCTGTTTCCTGAAGTCCACGATCATCTCCTTTGTTTTTTTGACGTTGAATGAGAGGTTATTTTCCTGACACCACACTCCGAGGGCCCTCACCTCCTCCCTGTAGGCCATCTCGTCGTTGTTGGTAATCAAGCCTACCACAGTAGTGTCGTCCGCAAACGTGATGATTGAGTTGGAGGCGGGCATGGCCACGCAGTCGTGGGTGAACATGGAGTACAGGAGAGGGCTCAGAATGCACCCTTGTGGAGCCCCAGTGATGAGGATCAGCGGGGTGGAGATGTTACCTACCCTCACTACCTGGGGTCGGCCCGTCAGGAAGTCCAGTACCCAGTTGCACAGGGCGGGGTCAAGACCCAGGGAACCAGGGACGAGTTTGGAGGGTACTATGGTGTTAAATGCTGAGCTCTAGTCGATGAACAGCATTCTCACATAGATATTCCTCTTGTCCAGATGGGTTAGGGCAGTGTGCAGTGTGGTTGCGATTGTGTCGTCTGTGGACCTATTGGGGAGGTAAGCAAATTGGAGTGGGTCTAGGGTGTCAGATAGGGTGGAGGTGATATGGTCCTTGACTAGTCTCTCAAAGCACTTCATGATGACGGAAGTGAGTGCTACGGGGCGGTAGTCGTTTAGCTCAGTTACCTTAGATTTCTTGGGAACAGGAACAATGGTGGCCCTCTTGAAGCATGTGGGAACAGCAGACTGGGATAAGGATTGATTTAATTTGTCCGTAAACACACCAGCCAGCTGGTCTGTGCATGCTCTGAGGATGCCGCTGGGGATGCCGTCTGGGCCTGCAGCCTTGCGAGGGTTAACACGTTTAAATGTTTTACTCACGTCGGCTGCAGTGAAGGAGTGTCCGCAGGTTTTGTTAGCGGACCGTGTCAGTGGCACTGTATTGTCCTCAAAGCGAGCAAAGAAGTTATTTAGTCTGTCTGGGAGCAAGACATCCTGGTCCGCGACGGGGCTGGTTTTCTTTTTGTAATCCGTGATTGACTGTAGACCCTGCCACATACCTCTTGTGTCTGAGCCGTTGAATTGTGACTCTATACTGACGCTTAGCTTGTTTGATTGCCTTGCGGAGGGAATAGCTACACTGTTTGTATTCGGTCATGTTTCCGGTCACCTTGCCCTGGTTAAAACATTTACATTTAAGTCATTTAGCAGACGCTCTTATCCAGAGCGACTTACTTAAAACAGACTTACTTAAAACAGACTTGTTAAAAGCAGTGGTTCGCGCTTTCAGTTTCATGCAAATGCTGCCATCAATCCACGGTTTCTGGTTTGGGTATGTTTTAACAGTTGCTGTGGGTACGACATCGCCGATGCACTTTCCAATGAACTCGCTCACCGAATCAGTGTATTTGTCAATGTTGTTGTTGGACGCAATGCGGAACATATCCCAATCCACATGATCGAAGCAGCCTTGAAGCAGTCTTGAAGCGTGGAATCAGATTGGTCGGACCAGCATTGAACAGACCTGAGCGCGAGAGCTTCCTGTTTTAGTCTCTGTCTATAGGCTGGGAGCAACAAAATGGAGTCGTGGTCATCTTTTCCGAAAGGAGGGCGGGGGAGGGCCTTATATGCGTCATGGAAGTTAATCAATATGCTGATAGAATTTAGGGAGTCTTTCAGATTAGCCCTGTTAAAATCCCCAGCTACAATGAATACAGCCTCAGGATATGTGGTTTCCAGTTTACATAGAGTCAAATAAAGTTCTTTCAGGGCCATATATGTGTCTGCTTGGGGGGGAATATACGGCTGTGATTATAATCGAAGAGAATTCTCTTGGTAGATAATGCGGTCGACATTTGATTGTGAGGAATTCTAAGTCAGGTGAACAGAAGGACTTGAGTTCCTGTATGTTGTTATGATCACACCACGTCTCGTTAATCATAAGGCATATCCCCCCGCCCATCTTCTTACCAGAAAGATGCTTGTTTCTGTCGGCGCGATGCGTGAAGAAACCAGCTGGTTGTACCGACTCCGATAGCGTGTCTCGAGTGAGCCATGTTTCCGTGAAGCAAAGAACGTTACAGTCTCTGATGTCTCTCTGGAATGCTACCCTTGTTCAGGTTTCATCAACCTTGTTGTCAAGAGACTAGACATTGGCGAGTAGTATGCTAGGGAGTGGTGCGCGATGTGCCCGTCTCCGAAGCCTGACCAGAAGACCACTTCGTTTGCCCCTTTTCTGGCGACATTGTTTAGGTTCGCCGGCTGGGATCCGATCCATTGTCCTGGGTGGAACGCAAAACACAGGATCCGCTTCGGGAAAGTCGTATTCCTGGTCGTAATGATGGTGAGTTGACATTACTCTTATATTCAGTAGTTCCTCCCGACTGTATGTAATGAAACCTAAGATTACCTGGGGTACCAATGTAAGAAATAACACGTAAAAAAACCAAATACTGCATAGTTTCCTAGGAACGCGAAGCGAGGCGGCCATCTCTGTCGGCGCACAGACTGTATTCCCAGTCATGTGAAATACATAGATTAGGGCCTAATTAACTTATTTCAATTGAGTGATTTCCTTACATGAACTGTAGCTCAGTAAAATCTTTGAAATTGTTGCATGTTGCATTTATATTTTTGTTCAGTGCAACTTGTCCACTAATGGACATGCCAACCTCAGCAGGTAATAACCCTGACCAGTAAATTGACAAACTGACATGGCTAGTTATAACAGGTTATGATGCATATTATTCCATGCATATCTGTGTACAGTGTAGGCAAATTAGAGTTCAGTAACAAAAGTTAAGTAGTTCCAGGCATTTAGCTTTTTAACACCGCTTAAACTTTATTGAAAGTCATGTCCATCTGACTCACACAGTGAACATGATGTTGCAACTCAGAAAATGATCTTAATAATTATTGTACACACAGAGGGATGTTTTGACAAAATTATCAATTGAAAGTAGAAAGAACAAACAATGACTTCTTTATGATTTCTGCTTCAAAAATCAATACTTCTACCCTGTCTCATATGGCTGTGCCTGGACTGTAAATATTTGGTCCCATTTTACGGTTATAGATATTGAATATAAAATAAAGGGATGAAGAGATTGTGTGAGAGAGTGCATTTTGTCCATGTTTCAGTACAACACTTGTTGCAATATAAGATTGAACATTCGTAAAATTGAAGAGGACTAAAACTAGTGTCTTTGGGAAAGACCTTTTTGGATAAAATCATATTTCAACCCACACTGTACAGTAGGTTAACTTTTTTATTTTCACCTCTGGAAATGAAACAATTGACAAGACCTCTACATTTATTTGTTATTTTTGACATCCTGTACAATATATAAAACAAACATAATAATTAATAATATGATTGACAAAATAAATAATGATCGTACTGTACAACACAATATCATTATCATACTTTTTCTCTGTTAAAATGTCTCCATGGTTGATCTCTGTATGTACTAACGTGTTCAGAAAACCTGAACCACTAGAAAAATCAAAGCGGACCACTTCTCGAGCCAATATAATTCCAGTATTATGCAATACAATGACATCGGGGGACTTGTGTTATTTAGACAGTGTCTATTAACAGCAATGAATAACTTCATACACACATTACTCACACTCAAATGTTGGCTTTTAAACACCACATTTTGACATAAATAGATGGGATGTGTAATTTACGCAAGTCTTCATTCCCATGTAGGAGTGAAATGGAGTAAATATTCACCTGAATATTCATTTGCCAGAACATTTTACAGTGTTGTAACTGATCAAAGTTCCCTTCTCCAAAAGGCAACACAAGAATATACTCTTCTATCATATTCTATCTTGATCAGTTTCCGTAACAGAGGGATGAGATGGAACATGTTGACACCATGAACCAACACATTCTTTAAGAAAATGTACATAGAATTCAATCTTTTTTTGATGAACCTGAAAAATGGCTTGTTTTTCCTCTATACATGACCATTGTTGTCTTTTAAACATTTTAGATTAAAAACACTGTATTATGAAAACTTAAAAGATTAGTTTGTTAAAAGGATTTGCCTAAAATACAGAAAGCAGCACTTCAAGTCTAAAGCTCACACACTGTGCAACAATAATCAGCTAGCTAGATCCATGACTTCCACACATGTGATGACACAGATGTTTACAGTTTCCTGTGTAAACAGCAAAAACACAAAGCATGAAAGCATTATATATATCACACAGGGAATTTCTCACTGAAAGAGTGAAAGGGGGATACCTAGTCAGTTGTACAACTGAATGCATTTAACTGAAATATGTCTTCAGCATTTTACCCAACCCCTCTGAATCAGAGGTGTGGGGGGGCTGCCTTAATCGACATCTTCGTCTTCGGTTCCCCGGGGAACAGTGGAGAAATATCCTTTTTCCTTTACTATAATATTGTCCACCAGCCGGCTCTTTTGCAATTATTCTGGGGACGAGGTTACCTTTACCATAACAATATTGATGGACGCATGCAACCTTACAGTAACAGAGAAAGAAGCTCAAGCATGGTTTTGTATTTAAAACAATCATTAGAACAGTAAAGTACAGTACCTTGGATAACAGGGGTGCCAAGGAGTAACTTTGGATAACATAAAACTATTGACAAAGATCAATGGGAAAAAGTTGTGATGGAGTACTTTCTGGAGAACAATCATGCCATGCTGACTCTGAAAATTAATCAGACAATGAGGAAAATGAGGAAAAAATGGAGATCAACAGTGTTGTTGTCACGGAAGTTGATTGCAAATGCGGTGGGAGTTGAAAAGAGAACACAGAAGGCTGTTGTATAAAACCCCTGTCTCTGGATTACATCTTCAAACTAAGGGCAACCATGAAATCCATGACAGTGAGGGAGAAGCGTTCATCCATGTATAAGGGTAAGAGTCTAGCTACATTTTCAGATATTATACGTTTCTAATTTAGTCAGAAAGTCATTTTAATATTCCTATTTTTGCTCCCGAGTGGTGCAGCGGTCTAAGGCACTGCATCTCAGTGCAAGAGGCGTCACTACAGTCCCTGGTTTGTTTCCAAGCTGTATCACATCAGGCCGTGATTGGGAGTCCTATAGGGTGGCGCACAATTTGCCCAGCATCATCCAGGTTTGGCTGGTGTCAGCCTTAATTGTAAATAAGAATTTGTTCTCAACTGACTTTCCTAGTTAAATAAAGGGGGGAGTATCTCAGAAAGACATTTGCATTGCTAGTTATAGTTATTAACTTAGTTGGTTAGCCTTTGAAAATTATAAACTTGGATTAGCTATCAAAACGTGCCATTGGAACACAGGAGTGATGGTTGCTGATAATGGGCCTCTGTACGCCTATGTAGATATTCCATTTAAAAAATCAGCTGTTTCCAGCTACAATAGTCATTTACAACATTAACAATGTAATCACTGTATTTCTGATCAATTTGATGTTATACTAATGGACAAAAAAATGTGCTTTTCTTTCAAATACAAGAACATTTTTAAGTAACCACAAACTTTTGAACGGTTGTGTATATATTCACAATTCATCATTACTTTACTTAGATTTGTGTGAATTGAGTATATGTTGTGAAATTGTTAGATATTACTTGTTAGATATTACTGCACTGTCGGAGCTAGAAACACAAGCATTTCGCTACATCCGCAATAATATCTGCTAAACACGTGTATGTGACCAATAAAATTTGATTTGATTTGATTACTACTTTCTATACTTTTAGTCTTAATCTTTGGTTGTTTACTACACAACCTTACTCACTCTGTTTAGCACAGCCTCACACGTGAATCTTTAAAGAGATGGGTGGGGCTAAGGCTTAGGAGTGTGTGAACGATGCTGAATGGGTGTAGACATAGAAGAGCTCTCCAGTAGGTGTACCAAAACATTCTAAGGCTATTTTCTCAAAAGTGGGGTTACAAGTTCATCGACTTTCAAAGCACAATTACTTTCCCATTGTTCCTCAACTGCAGTGTATGATATTAAAAAAAATAGCTCTGAGTCTCTACCAATGTAAAAAACACAATTTTTTACAAGGTGGTGGGTCACAGTTTTGTGTTCATTCATTTTTACAGTATAGACCATTTTGACTTTGGAGTTTTCCCATCTAGTGGAAATCGTTCAGTTCTGCCTGAAGGACAAGACTCATCCCAATAAACTTCAACCTGCGATTACTTCCAATACACCCAGGAAATGGCACAATAATTAACCAGAGATAGTTAGAAGATAGTCAGGAAGATGGCTGTACAATAGAGTCAGCATTTTACGACCCTTCAGACAGTTAGAGCTTTGATATATGTTGCGTATATATGTTGCGTCTTTGCTAAGGGTTTCTGTGCACTGAACATTGTGCAGACACACACACAGGACCAAAGTGCCCCTACACTGTGTAACGAAGTCTATGGTCACGTCTCCCTCACTATACACAGAACATCCTCTATCCCAGGGATGTCAAACATACAGCCCATGGGGGATCCAATCCAGCCCGCAGGTGGTTTGAGTAACAAAACATGTTTGGGAGGGGGGACAGACGGACAGGACAAACTCAATATAACAAATCGAAACTGTGTATAAATGATAATGAATCTACATTCATACAGTTTTTTTTTTTACTGTGTCCAGTTCGCTAATAATCATCTAAATTAAAGCTAGACAGTCAAGGAGCATTGAAAATTCCAAAAGACAATTTGTCCATTTTGATGGTAAGGAAATAACACATTTTCAGTGGAGCCATCCGGACCTTGTTGAAAACCGAATGCGGCCCCGCGGGGCAAAATGAGTTTGACACCCCTGCTCTATCCACATAGATTTATATCCATCTTGAATCTATAACATTCTATGGTGACCAGCTGACTGTATTCTCACATTTTTGCCTGCATGTGATCTTCCCTACAGTGTCTTTGAGACTGAGTAGAGAATGCATGTAAGGGATTATTCATGCACCATAGGCACACAGCTAATTACTATATTCCTTACTTTTCACAGGTAAAATACTTCCTCTGATTACACCATCACTTATTCATGGCAATATCTTTCACTTTCTTCTCCAACCAAACAAACTAAAAACTGCATGTCCTCTTCATTCATGAGTCACTTGTCCAAAGGGTAACGTTATTATTCAACCAGGCGGAACATTCAGAGCGTCACAGATGGAAATGAATTGTACAGACACTAGGGCTGCCACAATTACTGTATAACTGACAGTTATGTATGAAGACCGTTATGAAAATAAAATAACTGTCATAACGAACTGCTGACTGAAAATGGGACGGAAGGGCATTCATGCGGTTGAGTCCATTTCGGATGTAACGTGGACTCTTAACAACTTGCTGAAACAAGCAAATTAGTCTTTGGTTGCCTAGGCAACACCCCCCACAATGCAGCAGCAGGACACATAGACATAGAAGGAATATAATGGGCTTGTAACCTTATACCCTGGCAATTTGACTGGTGAACTCATGGGTACACTACTCGCAATGACTGCCTGGTATTGGGATGCAATCATTTTCATGGTAATGCAGAATGTTCATTTACATTATGTTAACTGATGTGGCTCATGTAATGTCAGTTCAGTTGAATCAACAAATCACAGCACATATTTTACTTCCTGCTTTGCTCCTATTGGTACACTCACAATGGCTGCCCGTCCACCTATTATGTCATCACTGACATGAATGGCGAAGCCCGTTCAATTCATTCAATTATCTGAGAGCACATGCAATCATGGGCGGTGGATAAAATGTCAGTCTAAATTTGTCATTATGGTGACCGCGGTCATTTGGCTGGCCACATACCGTTATCCAAAATTCAATGACTCTCACAGCCCTAACAGACACAATTCTCCATCTTTCATGATATTGAGTGATGTGCTGTACAATACATTTATAACTGCAACATTCTGAATGATAGGTCCAGGGTGCTGATAAAACCATAGATAGATAATTCCCCTTGCTGTCTTCAAGGCTCTGGAGAGATTCATGTCTCTGAAACATCCTAGTAGCAATGATATCATCAGTGGAATGAATGATGATTGTTCTGCAGAGAGTGAGCCAGATCCCTCCTGGTTAAGTCCAGCTCCATGGTGGCTGAACCCAATCCAGTATCTGGGCCACAATGACACACTGGAGGCCAGCATTACCTCTTCCTGTTAATCTTTACAATGTATTCATATCCCAACATGTTTTTCTGATATCTTTGATGGTCCAACTGCATGATGCTGAATCTCATAATGTTGCTGAGCAATATTGAGACAGTCAGGCCAAACGTACATGCTCCAATACGTCTCAATGGTTTCTTTGATGAATGAGCCTTGATGTTACACAGCCAGGCAGATCCTACGTGCTCCGGTAGGTCTTTATAATGTCTTTGATTGTCCTCCTGCAGATCGGGCAGCTGGCATTGGCCATCTTCTTCAGTTTGAGGCCACAGGCGTAGCAGAGACACATGTGACCACAGGCGTACAGCACTGTGTCCACCACGTTCTCATAGCAGATGGTGCACTCGTCACTCCACGAGCCAGAGCATGATGGGAAGGTGGGGGATTCCGAGTGGCTGGAGAATGGCGAGCTGGGGCTCGTACCTGGGAGACAATGGAATAGGTTTTAGAGTTTGGTGGATCATTTGCATACAGTATAACTTGGAAACTGTACTCAGGAATAGTTTTTCAATTTCTGACTATCTATACTGTATCTGCTCTGGAATGTTCTCTTCTATGTTTACACATTACAGGATATTGCGTCAAATAACTTGTTTTCATCCTTTTGAGAGGGGCTTAACCATCATAACAGGTGTGATATTGTGCAATATAAACATCACATTTCATCACATCACATTTCCTATTAAAGTCAAAAGAAACTCTCAACAAATGCTGGTTGCGTTTACTGCAACTGACGTTGCCTTTCTTGGTCATGGTATGTTGACTGTTTTGTCACATTCCTGCCATAAACAGAGGTGGAAAATCAGGGAGAGAGAAAGCAAAAGAGAGAGGGGGGTGGGGAAGGGGTATGCGAGAGAGAGAGAGAGAGAGAGAGATAAAGAAAGAGGGAGAGAGCGAGACACAGATGTAGGATCTTAATTTGAGCCAGTTTGCTACAGCAGGAAAATTATCCTGCATCAACAGGAAATGTAAATTATTATGTTGATTATAATACATTTTTGTAGGCGTTGTTAAACATTTTTGTAAAGGAAAATCACAGTTTTGCTTTTTAAACCTCAAATACACTACACATTTTATATTTACTGTATTAAAGGAAAGTTCTCCAGCAACACAGTGATCAAATGAAGATCCTACATCCTACAGAGAGAAGAGAGAAAATAGAGAGAAAAGAGAGTGAAAGACAACACAGGGATAACCTGGTGAGCGAGACAAGGTAGTAATGGAAAGAAGGTTTACCTGTGGAGCTGCTGAAGGCTGGTGGGTTGCTGGCGTTGAGGCTGGTGTTGAGGTTGATGTTCAGGTTGGAGTTGAAGTTGGGCTCGGAGCTGACGCTGCAACACAGAGTGGGGGTGTTGGGGGAGCTGGGAATTGACAGTCCTCGAGGGTCTGCATTCAGAGACGAGCCTGAGGGCACAGAGAAGCACTGTGTCACATGCAAACTACTCGGAACTCATGTATGTACAAATTCCTCAGAAAGGAAAACGCTGGGCCTAGTTCTTTGCAGATCTCCATAGATATGGTGTAATAACACTGTATGTCAGAATATGACGAAGTTCAACTTTGAGAGTCTGGCTAAAGCTGACTAAAGCACACACAAACACCCATTTGCGTGTGTCTATGAGCGAGTCAGGAGCCCTTGAGGTATTGTAGTCTCGCCCCCCTCCCCATCCCCCACATATACAATCCCTCTGGCCATGGAAGAGAGAGTCTACTGTGTCTGTCCTGTGCCATCTCCATCTATTCTGAACAGCAGCACTGGCAGCCCTATTTGACATCAGCCCTCACATTGACATCTCTCTCCGCAGAGGAGAAACCTCTGACAGTTCCAAATCCACAGACCTAGTAGGCTATGTCTGAATGGCATAAAAACATTTTTGTTTACACATAACTTGATGTCTGCCATAAAACTGCTCTTGCACTTGTATAAGCATGGCATAATATATCTCTTATGTGCCAAATGAAACAACACTGTCAGTTTGCAAGCAACAGCAAGCATACGCAACTATCCCGTACCCCAAGTCTCCCTGAAATGGCAGAGATCTGTGACTTTACTCCCTAAGATTAAAAACAACTGCAAACAGCTGTGCTTTAGTCGATGTGACCTGAAAAAACTGAGCAGGGTCTAATGCTATAGAGCCTTGACAATGGGGTGCCCCCTATCCGTTCCCCTGAGTTCCCATCTCTCTTGGACCACCCTTACTGCTGTGGTTTCAGTTTCAATCTAAATAAATAAGCCATGTTAGCTTCTGCAAACAGTGGTTCATATGGTGGCCAGGTTGGTGTTCAAAATGTTGAAACATTAACAGACACACTGTACTGTGGGCTGAGGGAAATGGCAAAGGAGAAGAGAGAGTCAATTCAAAGGTTTGGAAGCCTTTAAAA
Source organism: Oncorhynchus nerka (assembly GCF_034236695.1). Taxonomy (NCBI): domain Eukaryota; kingdom Metazoa; phylum Chordata; class Actinopteri; order Salmoniformes; family Salmonidae; genus Oncorhynchus; species Oncorhynchus nerka. The sequence goes on along the minus strand of NC_088405.1, from coordinate 27,813,525 downwards.
GCCATCCTAGCTTTGTCTTACTAGTGTTTATTGTTGTATTGAACGAGGTTACACTCAACCATGTTTGGTTTCTTGCATGGTTATTACCAGGGGCGCAACATTCACTGGGGACATGTCCCCCCCACATTCTGAAATCGCATTTTTGTCCCGCCCAGTTTTATCATTGGAATGTGATACAAAACAAGACAGTGGTGTGCCTTAGGACCATGCAGGCGCCTCCGAGCCGTAGGGAGGCTGTTTGGAGTGTAAAGAAATAACTTCTAAAACCAAAGTTGGTTATTACACTAGTGACAAATGGATCAATGTCCCACTTGCAGATGCACAGTATCATCTTTAAAACGTGTCAACCAAATACATCCCCAGCATTACTAGCAACAAGGACAGGGACATCGTGGTAGACTACTATAGTTACATAGGTTTGCTTGCAAACTTTCTCATGATCGTTAACCTGACCTGTTTGACTGACCGGCTGCACAGCTGTCTGGTAACATCCTGGTCACATCTAATAGGAGACCAGACAGAAAGACAGACAGATACCCTTCATGTCTATTCATAAACCCTTTCATCCAGGATTAGGTTCAGATCCTGCCATCGTATGAATGCACTCCTGGCCCCTCTATCTGGAATGGACGACATCTGAGGGCATTTGAGTATGTAGGGAAGCCTGGGAGGTCTGCATGGTGCCCCAGATAAATTCACTGTGGTTATTTAGTGCATTATATCACCTTCTTATCGTTGGCAGTGATCTTTGCCACACCGCCATGGTTGTTTTTTTTTATGTGACAGATTTACTGCATCAAAACACATAAACATTCTCATTAAGACAGACTTTTCAATGCCTGACCTTACAATAAATACTAGGATCATATTTGAGGTCTCATTTGCTGTCCTCTATAGCTCAGTTGGAAGAGCATGGGTCTTGCAACACCAGGCTAGTGGGTTAGATTCCCGGGACCACCCATACAGTGAATATAAAATGTATAAAGTCCTTTTGGATAATAGCGTGTACTAAATGGCATATATTATCATATACGGCCTCGTTCAGTTTGCTACTCCATTGGTGCTGTAGGGACATCAGCCACTGTACTTACATAATATGAACATATGTTTCAAACCATGTTTATATTATCACGCTTAAGCCCCATCTAGAATGTATGTGTGGAGTTGCAATGGGAATTCAGACAAACAAGTACGTTTATGAAGCTTATACAACCAAACTAAGATATTCACACAGACTCCATGACCATGTAAAAGTGATGAACTCCCATCTGCTTCATTTCACAGCTCTAACGACACCCGACCACGGACAAGTGCCACTTTCAGAGGTGGCGGTACGTTTCCATGGCAATGCGTGGCATGTGGCGCCAGTGTGTGGGCGGAGAGAAACGTCAGAGCTGCCCTCCTCACAGCTGGAGGGGGTAATGGGAAGCGCTGTCAGAGTCATAAGAGGGGAGAGAGACAGAGAGGGGGGTGGAGGTAGAGTGAGAGAGAGAGGAGGTAGAGAAAGAGAGAGAGAGGAGGCCACTGCTAGGATAGTAAGGTATGAGGGAAAACTCTGGCGCCTGAATGCGAGACGCAATTACATTTTAATAATGCATATGGAAGGCATCATAAACAGTTAGTACAGCAGCTAGCAGAGCCCCCCCCCCCCTAATGGACAGGGGGCTCTGCTAGCTGTCTGATGCTGCTGGGCCCACATAGGACAGAAATAACCTCCTCAACCCAGGAGAGGAGAGGAGAAGAGGAGAGGAGAGGGGGTGGAAAAGATAGGACACACAAACTACCTTGTAATATCAAAGCAGCTCATGATCAGTTCCATCACACTTTTTTTAAAGTCGTCTTTAAAGACATTGCAATATTGCTCTCAAACTAGCAGTCAGTTTGGAGAATAATCAAACGAATTGAGACACGATCATTCTTATTAACAAGTTGGCCAGAAACCAAAGCCTAGCAGGGGGAACGGGGTGTTCAGGGCCTGATGACAAATATCCTGGTCTCAGCGGAGCTTGTTAACAACCTAGAGAGCACACACATCTGTGCTTACAAGCTGTATTCTGCCTCACAGCCAGTATCAAAGTCATGAACATCTAGTAATGAACTTGCTTGCAAACCAGAAAAATACATGATCCTGTATTATTATAATGTATGCCTACATCTTCAGTGAGTTATGATTTGTTTCAACCTGTAAACACAGTCTAACAAGTACTCTTTCTTCAAATCAGTATTTCCTCATCTCTCTGTGTACCACATTGTAGGTCTGCTAAAGGGACACTGCGAGATTTTGTCAATTCAGTTTTTCTACTTACCCAGAGTCAAATGAACTTGTGGATACATTTTTTTTGATGTCTCTGCGTACAGTATGAAGGAAGTTAGAGGTAGTTTCCCGAGCCAATGCTGGCTAGCGTTAATGCAATGACTGTAAGTCTAAAGGTACGCTAGCATTATGCTAGGGGCTTAATTGCCAAAATCTTGCAGGATCCCTTTAAATTCCAGCCCTAGAATCCACTTACAAACAGGAGAATCACTGCAAAGCCAAGTGAAATTAAATACGACCACAAACCTCCACATGCATTTCGCCATTAATTCCCCATTTCCAACAGCACCCGTTCCTGTCAGCCATTATTTATAACATGTTATTCTATTGTTCATTTACCATGGGCTGGTCCTAAAACCAGCCTTTTACTGGATTCAATCAAGACAGGGTTTCCCCCCTTAGGCCTCCTCATCCGGACAAGCTTGTCATGGTATGTACAGATTGGGCATGATGTGTTAGTCTGCACCTGAGATGACTTACAGCTAGGGAATTAGAGTGTTCTTATGGTCATACAGTAAGTGTGTGTGTGTCTGTGTGCGTGCGTGTGGAGAGTAACAGCTTTTTAATGTGCCCAACTACTATGCAAATACATTATTGCACCATGTTCTAATTGGCCTTTACAGATGCCTAGAGTCAAAACTGAATGGATTCAGTCGACTAGGCTAGGCTAGGATTCATTTCCCAATCAGCAAGTGAGCTGCGGTAAACTTCCATCTGTTGGAGCCACTTTTGATAACAAGTGAGTTCATAGAAAAGGAGTAGAACTGAAGATGGAACGCTCGCCTAAATTTACAAACTGTGGGAGGAGAAGCTAAATGCCAAGTGAGATATACGAGTTGATAAAAAGTCAGAGTGCAATAAGGAACAGAGGAAGAGGAAAACTAGTTCATGACTTGGCTATGTAAGAATCCATCCTCCACAGGTCATTCAAAGATCAGACACTGAAATAGTTTCTTAATGGGAAAAAAGACTGAAAAGTCTCACGATTTTCAGATAAACTTGAACAAAGATTAATATGATGTCTTTGAGTCAATGAGAATGACTATACAGCAACAGATTAGCATGTATTAACCCAGTTTATACTGTAATCTCACTTTAAGCACGTAATAACAATGACATGAATGTCAAACAGAATCATCTATCGTATTATTACATTATAACTGTTTTACAAAACTGTTCAGTGAACTCACCTAGGATCTTGAGTTGTGTGACGGCTCCATGCAGACCGAAGAACATCCACAGAGGTCTGGAGTTGTCCACACACACCTGCATCCCTGCATTGATTCCATTGTGGCTCAGAAACACCTCCCCCTCCGCGTTCACCACGAAACCCAGGATGTCACCACTCTGCAGGGGTGCCCCCACCCGACACACCGCCCAGAATTCCTTGCGGTCGACCAGGGACTCCGGGCTGTATGGTAGGTCGCTCGGACGAAGCCAAGCCGGGTCGCACGACGTCACGCCATAGGAGAGTGAACCGAGACGTGTGGCACCCGTCTTAGTCACTTTCACGAACACGCTCTCTCCGCAACGCAGGGGCCGGCTGGTGAACACCAGGGTCCTCTCATCACCGCTGCGATGCTCCACGCCCCGGGACACCGTGTGCTCATCGAGGGCCTTGATGTGGGCGCCTCGGAGCGGGTGGAAGTGGAGATCGCTGTCGAGGAGCGAGGGGAGCAGGGAGCACTGCTGGGAGTTGAGGGAGTTCTGGGGGATGGAACAAGAGGTGGAGCTGAGGGGGTGAAGGCGCTCCTCTTCCTCCTGCTCCTGAAGGCTGAGGTCACACAGGCTAATAGAAAGGTCGTCTGGGTCCCGCCGTAGCGATGCTCGGTGGGCGGTGGTGAAGGAGCGAGGACGCAGGCATTCTAGAGGCACCATCTCACTGTCTGTAGGGACAGAGAGAGAAACAAACACAGAGTGATCAATCATCTGATTAACACTTTTCTTATAATATGCAGCAAAGGGTCAAAGCTTTGTAAAGAACTTGCTATGTTAGTACAATCCTCACATTTATACACTGAAGTGCAGTTTTTTGGAATACTGGTATTATGAGCTGTTTACTAAAAGCTTTTCGGTTTTCTTTCTTTCACATTCAAGATCCACTTTACTCAATGTTATGAAACATACTATCACATAAATGCACAACTAAAACAATTTTGTATTTTTGTATTTTTTTTTTATGTCACACACAGCGGAAAGGTGCAGTGAAAAGTGCTGTTTTGCAAGGTCAGATATAGTAGTATGTCACCCCTGGAGCAAATTAGGGTTAACTGCCTTGCTCAAGGGCACAGACAGATTTTTCACCTTGTCGGCTCGGGTATTTGAACCAACTACCTTTTAGTTACTGGCCCAACACTCTAACTGCTAGGCTACTTGCCTCCTGCAAATACCTAAATGTGCATTTTTCTGTGTTTAGAAATAAAAGTGTTAAAGTATATATCCTTATTCATCAGCCTCAAACAATCCTCATGGAATGTGAGTGTACACACAATGTATTGGAACTTAATGCTTTAATGTGAAAGTATTTGGGCTGGTGCAGTATCTTCTACGAGTAAAACACATGTATGCATAAACATGTTTCAAAAAGCTATATGACAACTTTACATAACACACAATCACAGTGACTTTATGTACAGTATGTCCACTGTAGCCATTGAACTATGTGTTTGGGTGTTAAAGAGATGGCCAATACTGCAACTGAGAGGGACAGACATTGAAGAGCCAACAGTATCACCTTTCCTTTGGCTGTGCTCAACACTAATAAATAGCCTCCCTTGAACTAAATTGGCAAACCGTTGAGTGAGAGTCACATGGCCATTCATAGACTGCCTTAGCAGAGAAATTAAACCTCTGGTTGGTACAAACGGATCTGCATCATAGCACGCTTAGGGACAGGGGACAGGCAGCAGCCAAAATTAACCTGCCCCTCTGAACCTGGGCTAAAATTAGCCAGATTGGACATGTGAGAAGAGTGGAAAGGGGTTGACTGACCTAAGAGGCAGGGTCCACTCACTGTACAAAAGAGAGAGCGCAAAGGATAGCGTGCGAAGGGAAGTGTGAGAGAGACAGTGAGAGGGTGTGTGTGACGGAGAGAAATATAGAGAAAGGAAGAGAGGGAGTAAAAAAACGAGGGAGAAATAGAGAAGAAGAGCCAGAGGAGACTTGCTACCTCACACTCCCTCTTTATCACACGGAGGCAGCAAATCTCCGGTAGGTTGGACCCAGATGATAAACTCCTTTGTCGTTATTACTTCCTGTGTGAACGGTGTCCACTAACAACAGCCACAGTCTTAAACTTAGCACCGCTATTTCTGTCCATGTCGTGATGGGGCCCCAAAATAATTGTGCCACTGTACTACAGTTCACATACACATTCAGTCTCCCCAACAGTGAATACGGTTCAAATACACTACATATTAGTATCATTTACACCTATAAATCATCTGAATCCTCTCAATTTAGATTACAAAGGAGATGGGCTAGAATGACATGAGTAGGGGTGCAAAATTACGGTAACTCTCAAAATTCCCAGGCTTTCCAGAAATCCCGGTTGGAACATTCCTGGAATATGGCAAAAATAAGCAGAAAATCCAGGAATCCTCCAACTGGAATTTCTGGAAAACCTGGGGATTTTGTGAAAGTTACCGTATTTTTGCAACTATAGACATGAGACACGAGGAGAAGACCAAGGCCTGAAGTCACACAATGAGATCTTCACCAAACTAACTTAATGGTCAATTTGGGCTCACACCAGGTATAGGACATGATTGTACACAAGAGAGAAACATATACAGTATTTTCACAACAAAGTTCCCTAGCAACAGAACCCAGACCCAGGGTACAGACTCTCTCATCTCCCTCTTCGATTTTGCAACTCATCACGAAAAGCATTCATACTATTTGATGTATGACTTTACATTATTTCAATGGCACATACACCATATCACTGGCCAATGTTTTTCTTTTAATAGACCTGATGCTAAGCCAAGTGTGATTACCCTCATAGTTGGGGGTTTAGAGCTTGGTTCCTCTCAGACTGAGTGCCTTGGTGTTTCACAACCTCACTCATTAAAACATCAATCACACACAGACAGGTGCAGACTTGCATCTTTTGTCCTCGGGAAACCCGTTTGAAGCCATTGTGCCAGAAAATTAGGCAAAGGCATTCAGACATTCACTGTCGCCTAACGAGTGCCACTTTGGCGTTCCCATTTTTACTGGTTCATTTGGATACGCTCCGATGGTTTTATAATAGGGCGTATGAGGACTAATGGTGATTATCCACTATTTAAAAACGTTTCACAAAAAACAGCAAAGTTCAAGTCTTTGAAGTTTCTGAATAGCAAAAGAAAATTGTGATCACATTTTGAGTAAATTAGAAAATAGACGTGATTAAGTGACTACAACTCCACTCAAATCAGGTGAACAACACATTATACACTAATGTTATTAACAGTGGTTGGTGCAGTGGTTGACCTCATGAATGTGGCCATTTAAAACCATAGATTTTAATCCTTGGGGGAAACTTCAAAAAGTAAACGTTTGTAATTCTCATATTTGTGGCCATTGAAAACCACAGCCTGTCAATCATCGAACCGCAAACATGAAACAAAAAGGTAAAGGAGTCATTTCTTGTTTTATTGTGTTACTTTTTTACTTTAGTTTATTTAGTAAATATGATTTTAACTCGATGTTCTTAAAACGGCATTGTTGGTTAAGGGCTTGTAAGAAAGCATTTCTGTTGGATTTGGCGCATGTATCAAATACAATTTGATTTGATTTGAGAGGTCACTTTGGAAAGCAGCTTAGTTATAATCCACGTAAGACCCTTCCCAAAACGGACTCCAAATATAAAAAGAGGAACAAACAGAAACTGAGGGACTAACTGACTGAGCACAACCTAGTAAAACCAGTTGCTAAGGATTAGAATGTGACATTTTGGGAAGGTAGAAACTCCAGGATACGGCAGGGGAAAAAAATGTAATCAGCCAATAAACACATTACCATTATATTGTACCTATAAGGGTTATTTAACCTCATGGAGGAAGATACATAAACGGCCCATCAAGCATTGGTCTCTGGTGCTGTTAGTGCTGGGCTGGAGGGTGAAATGGAGGAGGATGATAGTTTAGCCTATACTAATGCAGGAATGTAGGTCTGGACCACTGATGACTATTTCCCACTCATTAAACACAGAGAGCACCTGCTAACATAGAAACACATGATTAGTCTGATGCTGCCCAGATTCTAAATGTTCTCCTATATTCCCCAGCCAATTTAAACAACCTTTCCAACTTGGAAAGCGGAAAACGTCCTAGAACTAAATTACATTTCATTCACACTGGCATATTTTCAGAAGGACCCAAATGCAATAGCAGGAAAGATAGCGCACAGTCCAGTTCACTCAAGGCAATTAAAGCTAAATCATTCACAGTAATTCAGGAATTCTATACCTTTTATAGACTTTTAAAACATCAGTTGAGACAGTGGTGTGCAGCTGTGAGTTGCCTGAGAGCGTTTGATTCATTCCTTGGCGTAGTGGAACTGGATTAGGGGCTCACTGGGCTTTACTGAGAGTACGGCTGTAACCTCTACAAGGTCAGTGCTCCCAAGTGGCCTGTGTGTGTGTCTTTGTGTGTGTGTGTGGTGGGGGGATTTGCAGTAAGTATGCATGACTCAAGGGCCTATGATCTGTCCAGATTGAGTAAGTGAGGTCATATATCATGAAACAGAGGGGCTGCCTGGGGGAGAGAGGGAGGGGGAGAGGGGCAGCTTTGTCTGTCCCAAAAAGGAGAGAGAGGGGCTTTCGTTTATCAGGGGAAGAAAGGGTGAGGGCTCTGTGGAGAATACACATCAATGAGCTTTTAAGGAGTGTTATCCCAGCTGAGATAGTGGCGCATAGGTGTATGTGTGTACAGTATGTGTATAGTGGGATGGGGGGTTGGGCACTGTATTGGTGTGTAGCAGAGGAGGTTGGTGGGAGGAGCTATCAGAGGACGGTTTCATTGTAATGGCTGTAATGGAATAAATGGAACAGAGTCAAACATGTGGTTTCCATTTGTTTGATACCGTTCCATTTATTCCATTCCAGCCATTATAACGAGCCCGTCGTCCTATAGCTCCTCTGGTGTGTAGTGGGAGGCTATATGTTTCAATGAACTCTCAGCCTCGGAGATGGCAAATGTAAGATGAGCTGTGCACGTAGCATTTTGGAACCCCAAGTTGGATTCTCTGGCCCAAAGCCAGATGTTTCTGATTCTTGGACCTCCTTCCATAGTGGAAAGAAGATGGAACTCACTGAGGTGTAAAATATCTGCAGCGGAAGAATTCAAGTCTGTCATCAGGCATTTGAGAACCCCTTCTGTAGACATTATGCTTCAGGTGACTGCTAAACTATTGACACACACCTTCTGCGAACCATGTCATTACCAAGGAGGACAAAAAAACAACAACTATGTTTTAGACACTTGAAATATCTTAAGGTTCTTTGATGACTCCAACATGAATCATACCTCAAAGTTGTATTGTGTCAGCAAAAAGTTACGCATTTATGTCACTGCACTTCTACGGCTGAAATGTAAACATTTTCAACTGTGTGATGGTTCTGGTGAATCAACAATATCTTGCTTTGGGGCTATGGGGGGGCTATAGAGTCAATGGTGATTCTCTCTAACCACAAACAGATTTCCTCAATTAGTCTCATCTCCTTGTTTTGGTCAAGGAAACCCAGGGTAACCCCCAGTGAAACATCCACACACAATGAGCTCATTATTGATAATGGACTCTCTGGCCATCTGAAAGTGATTAGCTTCTCCCCCTGTACTGTATAGCTGAGCTCCCCAGATTCTGAGCTGACGTGTTCTATTACCATTTGCATTATGATTTCACTGCAAATGTCTTCGATTCCATCCCGACTGATTAAGTCATGGTTAAGACAACTGGCCCTGTCTAGAGACATTTATATGTCTTAACAAATCATATAAATATAAAGAGCTGAGGTCATCTGAAATAAAGCTAGATTTAAATATGCTAAAACCTTGCATGTGTATAGCATGATGTTGATGAAAGAGGGTCATCCCACATTCTAGTTTCTACTTATCCTCATTGTCCAGTGGGCATCCAGTGTGAAATGTTGGATGTTTGGAGTTGTATCTTGGGCAACATACCTGAGAATATGGTTGCCATGGGGACTAGATCTTTTCTAAGGGAGGGCACTTTTACTGTACTCTATGGTTGATCCATAGAGTGTTATTTGAATAATGGTTTATTTGGCCTTGGCCTGGATTCTGGGGTCTAAGAACATATGTATATAATTCACTGTAGTGCACACGTACACTCCATTTGATCAAAAACCTCAGGACAAAGGTAACAACATGATACACATCTTAACCTCATGAGGTCTAAGAATAAATGGCAATTTTCCAAAATGTGGAAACCTGGAGCAGGATCCATACTCTTGCAAAGTTCAAATGTAACTTTAACCACCTTTAAAACACACAACCAACAAAACAGCAGGGAATTTGCAGATTATGTATTAGTGTGATCAGCAGTCCCAGACAGAGAAAGGTACGAAATAGAGAAAAAGAAAGAAAGAAAGAAAGAAAGAAAGAAAGAAAGAAAGAAAGAAAGAAAGAAAGAAAGAAAGAAAGAAAGAAAGAAAGAAAGAAAGAAAGAAAGAAAGAAAGAAAGAAAGAAAGAAAGAAAGAAAGAAAGAAAGAAAGAAAGAAAGAAAGAAAGAAAGAAAGAAAGAAAGAAAGAAAGAAAGAAAGAAAGAAAGAAAGAAAGAAAGAAAGAAAGAAAATAAAGAAAAGAAAGGAGGGATAGAGAGGAAGGGCTGTACAATGTTTCACGATTTTAACATGCCAAACATTTTAGCTCAGTGAATTAGCTAAATGTTAATAATGTGGAGGCACTTAGCATCCCCCCGCCTTTCCCTCCATTTTCCTTTGGGTCAGAGCAGACCTTTAACAGATGAATCTGCACATTATTATTACCACTGTGAACTCCAAGCTTCACTGTTTTTGGATGATCCATTCGTAAGCAGCAGACCCATAATTAGAGGTATTAGTACAGCCTTTGCTTACTTGGGTATAGACCCTGCCTCCAGGCCTATCAAATGCATCCACCAATCACAACTAAGAAAGGAGCTTAGTTCTGCCCTCCTTTACTAAGGTGAACATCCAAAATAAAGGAAACGCTTGAGTAAATGGGGCAAACACATTAAGCAGGTGCTTCCACATAGGTGTTGTTCCTGAGTTAATTAAGCTATTAACATTCCATTATGCTTGGGGTCATGTATGCAAATGCCTAGTTGCCCATTATTTTGGCAACCATGGCTAGAAGAAGAGATCTCAGTGACTTTGAAAGAGGGGTGATTGTTGGGGCACGTTTGGCAGGAGCTTCAGTGACGAAGACTGCTCAACTTTCTGATGTTTCACAAAGAACAGTGGGATTAATTGAAAACGTATGTAGGATTCTGGCACAGCGCCCGAGACAGCCTTTTCCAGCACCATGAACAAAACACCAAATTATGGAATTTCTCATGGAAAAATTGTGTTGCATCCCTCCAATAGGGTTTCAGACACTTATAGAATCAATGCCGAGGGGCATTGAAGCAGTTCTGGTGGCTCGTTGTGGCCCAACGCCCTATTAAGACACTATGTTGGTGTTTCCTTTATTTTGGCAGTTATCTGTATCTCGCCTCATGGAGATGGTAAACAGAACCTATTGTTCTATCTATGAAAATGTAAGATTTAATGGGTCCACAAACTCAACAATTCTTAACACATGCATCTGGATATACTGTACAGACCCCCTTACACTTTTCTTAAATAATTCTCTATTTCTTCGTCTAAAAACTGCTGAAATTCACACCCCGTTATGGATTTTCAACATTGCAGAACCAATTCAATTATTGTAAACGTAAGTTTGACACATACAAAATTATAGACACTAGTACAGCCTTTGGCCAAGTTAAACTGCCAAGAAATGTTTCTTGTAGCCATCAGTGAGCTTGCTGCACCTTTCTACTGGTCCACTCTTCAGTAGCAAACTGCTGTAATTCTTCTATGTTTGCGGGGTGCCCTCAATCAACTGCTGTTTTCAGATCTTGCCATAGGTTTAGGATGTGATTCAGACCTGGACACTTCACTGGCCACTCCAGAACAGTCCAGCATCTCTTTTGAACCATTCCTGGGTGGGTTTTTTAATGTGCGTTTGGGGTTGTTTTCCTGCTGGAAGACCCACAACCTTCAACAGAGACACATGTTTTGGACACTGGGTTGAATTAGAGCAATTTTCAGCCCGAAAAGTGGGCCAAATTGCCAGTAGAAAGGTGCAGCAAGCTCATTGGTGGCTACATGTAGCGTTTGTCTTCAATTGTCTCGGCCAAAGGCTGTACAACCAAGTACTAGCTCCGGGGCTGTGTACAACTTTGTTCTCGTCATTAATCTTTATTCTCTGAATTAAAATGATAAAATGAAATTTTACAAAAATAAAATAGGTTCTGCAACGTTGAAACTCCAATAACAAGGTGTGGTCACAAAGTTGCTTTATTTTATTTTAGAAGAAATCTGGAATTATTTAAGAAAAGGGTATCTATATATTTGGCCGCAACTGTAGTATGTAACACACAAGTGGGTATCAGTGAATATACATAAGCTGTAAGCAGTGCCACTCAAAGACATAAATCAAATCAAATTTTATTTGTCACATACACATGGTTAGCAGATGTTAATGCGAGTGTAGCGAAATGCTTGTGCTTCTAGTTCCGACAATGCAGTGATAACCAACAAGTAATCTAACTAACAATTCCAAAACTACTGTCTTATACACAGTGTAAGGGGATAAGGAATATGTACATAAGGATATATGAATGAGTGATGGTACAGAGCAGCATACAGTAGATGGTACATACAGATAGACATTACTATTTTGTTTAGTGTAAATGTTGTTTCAATGCTGTCGCTAGTGCTGCTTTAGAATGACCAGAGGTTAAACAAACCTACATTCACCTGCGTCGCCCTTGAATAAACCCTGGCCTGTTTGGCTGGCTGCTTCAATGGCCAGATTGTACAAATCTGATCTAGCCTGATTGAAAACTATTCCTATCCACAGATGGAGACCATGTGCAGCCCCAGATAACATCTACGGTGACAAGTAAAACAAAAAAAGTAAGCTCTATGTGCGTGTGATTGTTGACAAAAACAAACAGGTTAGGAAAGCCGTGTACAATAGGGTCAAGACAGCCCTAGAATAATCCAATTGCAAAAGAAAATATTCAAAGAGTTTCAGTTCACATTGACCAGTATAACATGGCATGCATGAGTGATTTAAAAGAGTAAAAAGGTGTCTTTTCCACAATACATGTTATGTTTTAATCAAATGTTACAATGAGTTTTTTCATCCAGTACATGTTGACCAATTGTCCATTTTTACTAGAGAGCAATATTCTATTCCCATGCGAGTTGAATTCAATTTCATCTTCATTCCCAATGTTATTTGTATGAGACGACCAGTATTCTATTTCTCACACCTTGACATATAATGTATGGCAACACACACCATGATATTAAGCTAGTCCTTAGCTTCCACAAGATTATATTTTACCCTGAATCTGGACATCATTTTATATCTTCCTTAATATGACTACAGGGACACTACCTCTAGCTTCACGGACCACTAGCACTTTGTCAGTGATAAAGTGATTAATCTAACTCCAGTAAACTAACTTCTAGCTCCAAATACCCCTCATCCATAAAAGGCTTACTTATATTCACAGATGAACAAACTGCTTATTTACCCTGTAAGACAACCTGGTCTCAGAGAATTTCGTATTCGTCTGTACTTAAATCAGAACCACTACATTTTGTATGGTATGTATTAATTTGTGGATGTCCATCATCCATATGATATTACAATTCATATTATATGTTACAAATTTGCAAAACCTACAATATTTTACAAATTTGCTAAACTTGTATGTTACAAATTCTGGCTAGGTGGCTAATGTTAGCTAATGTTAGCTAGGCTAGGGGTTAGGGTAAATGTTAAGTTTAGGAGTTAGGTTAAAGGGTTACGTTAAGGGGAATGGTTAGCTAAAAGGGTTAAGGTTAGGGTTAGGTGAATGGTTAAGGTTAGGGGAAGGGTTAGCTTACATGTTAAGTAATTGAAAAGTTGCTAATTAGCTAAAATGATAAAGTTTCCCATGATGATATTCAAACTCACAACCTTTGGGTTGCTAGACATTCATGTTATATACCCTCCGTCCCTCCCTCCTATCCACACACACTAACCACTCTACTTTCGTTTTTGCCTTAAGTAACCATCAGTCTTATGTAACACTACCAAACGTGACATACAGTGTATTCGGAAAGTAGTCAGATCCCTTCCCATTTTTCCCCATTTTGTTACTTTACTTGAATTAGCCTATTAGAAGCTTCTAAAGCCATGACATACTTTTCTGGAATTTCCCAAGCTGTTTAAAGGCACAGTCAACTTAGTGTATGTAACCTTCTGACCCACTGGAATTTTGATACATTGAATTATAACTGAAATAATCTGTCTGTAAACAATTGTTGAAAAATTACCTCTGTCATGCACAAAGTAGATGTCCTAACCAACTTGCCAAAACTATAGTTCGTAGACAAGGAATTTGTGGAGTGGTTGAAAAACGAACTTGAATGACTCCATCCTAAGTGTAGGTAAACTTCCCGACTTCAACTGTAAGTATTCAGACCCTTTGCTATGACTCTCAAGATTGAGCTCAGGTGCATCCTGTTTCCATTGATCATCCTTGAGATGTTTCTACAACTTGATTGGAGTCCACCTGTTGTGAATTCAATTCATTTGACATGATTTGGAAAGGCACACAACCGTCTATATAAAGGTCCCACAGTTGACAGTGCATGTCAGAGCAAAAACCAAGCCATGAGGTTGAAGGAATTGTCCGTAGAGCTCCGAGACAGGATTGTGTCGAGGCACAGATCTGGTGAAGGGTAGCAACAAATGTATGCAGCATTGAAGTTATAAGACGTTTGGAACCACCAACACTCTTCCTAAAGCTGGCTGCCTGGCCAAACTGAGCAATCGGGTAAGAAAGTTCTTGGTCAGGGAGGTGACCAAGAACTCGATGGTCACTCTGACAGAGCTCAAGAGTTCCTCTGTGGAGATGGGAGAACCTTCCAGAAGGACAACCATATCTGCAGCACTCCACCAAATCAGGCCTTTATGGTAGAGTGGCCAGACGGAAGCCACTTCCGGTGGCGGTGTTGCAATCTACTGCAAAGATAGCCTGCAGAGTGCTGTATTACTATCCAAGTCTACATCACCAGAGGAACAGAGGAGAATTCGGATAAGGGTACGGCTAAATGCTACACGAACTGGCCGTCTAGCACGTTCGGAACACAGAGTAAAATGATCAGGTTTCCGGGCACGATAGCATAGATTCAAGGCATAGTGTACAGACAAAGGTAAGGTAGGATGTGAGTACATTGGAGGTAAACCTAGGCATTGAGTAATGATGAAAGAGATATAATCATTTAAACCAGGTGATGTCATCTCATATGTAGGAGGTGGGACAACATGGTTGGTTAAGGCATATTGAGCAGTAATAGACAAGGCATATTGATATTAGAGAGAGGCATGCGTAGCCAAGTGAACATATTGGTCCAGTGAGTGGTTGGGCTGACTAGGGACACGGCGATTCAGACAGTTAGTAGGCCGATGCTAACACGCTAACAGTTAGTAGGCCGGGGCTAAACAAGCTAGCAGTTAGCAGACCGGGTTAGCAAGCAAGCAGTTAGTAGGGGCTAGCAGTTAGCAGAACGGGGCAGGCAAGCTAGCAGTTAGCAGAACGGGGCAGGCAAGCTAGCAGTTAGCAGACCGGGGATAGCAAGTTAGCCTATGGGGGACGTCACGATGGGGGTAAGTCTGTTTTTGCCTCTTCGTGCGATGACGTTGATAGACCAGTCGTGGAATTAGTAGGGTTCCAAGTAACTCTAGGTAGCTAGCAGGCCTAGCAGGTTAGCAGAATGGGCCTTCAGTGGACGTCGTGCCTGGAATTCAGGGATATGGAGAGAAAAATAGGTGCGGTATGCTCTGGTTTGAAACGCGTTGTACGAACTGGCGAGAGCTTTCCGAGCTAAAGGTTAGCTGATGACCTCTAGCAGTGGTTAGCTGACTGATAGCTGGTAGCTAGTTAGCTAGCTAGCTTCAGTTGAGGTATTCCAGTTCGGAGGTAAATAGAAATACTTTAGGAAAAAACAAACAGATCCACACCACATTGGGTGAGGCGAGTTGCAGGAGAGTATTTTGAAGTTGATGTTTAGGAAAAATATGAAAAAGATTGCGAAGAAAAATATATATACACATGGGACGAGACAAGACAAAGATGTCTGACTGCTACACCATCTTGGGTAGATGGCACGATCGAACATCTCTGGAGACACCTGAAAATAGCTGTGCAGTGATGCTCCACATCCAACATGACAGAGCTTGAGAGGATCTGCAGAGAAGAATGGGAGAAATTCCCCAAGTACAGGTGTGCCAAGCTTGTAGCGTTATACCCAAGAAGACTCGAGAGTGTAATCGATGCCAAAGGTGCTTCAACAAAGTACTGAGTAAAGGGTCTGAATATTGATATTTCAGTTCTTTATTATACTTTTGCAAAAATTAATAAAAAACTGTTTTTGCTTTATAATTATGGGGTAGTGTGTGTAGATTGATGAGAGAAAATCTATTTAAATAATTTTAAAATAGGGCTGTAACGTAACAAAATGTGGAAAAAGTCAAGGGGTCTGAATACTTTCCAAATGCACTGTATCATACTAAATGGAGTGTCTTGGATTTACTTACAGAATAATATGAAATGCTCTGAGACCAGGTTGTGTAAGAACACAGCAACACCTGTGAGCAGTGTTGTCATGTTCACGGTTTTCTCGCTAAATTGGGCTACTTTGAAAAAGATGTCGCGGCCACCATTGCATTTGTCTTAAAATATATATACAGTGGCGATTTTGGTGAGGCAAACAAAAACAAAAAATGTAGATGCATACCAGAAAAGACACTACACAACACTAAACAATACATTAATTGGAATATAACGGTGACAAACGGTGCCCACAAACTGTTAGGGCCTACATAAAGCTGTCACAACAGAGTCCCAACAGCAGTCCCATCACCTTACCACTGTTACACATGGCTATCAGCAGAGCCTTGTCTGGCAGCGAAACAGTTCATTCAGCCTCGTTTTCTGCCTTTTTAAAAAACATAGCTGAAATGGCTGACTTGCTAAAACAAATGTGGTCTCTACTGACAATTGAGATGTACAAACTATGGCATAATGAGACAACGAGCGGATAAGAGGCAATCCGTAATTTTGATTAAGACAGCCCCACGCACCTCTCTGATTCAGTGGGGTTGGGTTAAAAGCAGAAGATACATTTCAGTTGAATGCAGTTAGTTGTACAACTGACTAGGTACACCCTCCCTCCCATTTCTGTCTTCTCTGTAAATGTTATATAGGTATTGTCTAAGTGAGGGTCAGAGATAGTCAGAATATTGTCATCTGTTATTAATTTAATCAACATAGTTTCTTAAGCTACAGTCGTGGCCAAAAGTTGAGAATGACACAAATATTAATTTTCAGTCTGCTGCCTCAGTTTGTATGATACTCCAGAATGTTATGAAGAGTGATCAGATTAATTGCAATTAATTGCAAAATAATGAACAGAATCCCCCCAAATAATTCCACTGCATTTCAGCCCTGCCACAAAAGGACCAGCTGACTTCATGTCAGCGATTCTCTCGTTAACACAGGTGTGAGTATTGACGAGGACAAGGCTGGAGATCACTCTGTCATGCTGATTGAGTTCGAATAACAGACTGGAAGCTTCAAAAGGAGGGTGGTGCTTGGAATCATTGTTCTTCCTCTGTCAACCATGGTTACCTGCAAGAAAACACGTGCCGTCATCCTTGCTTTGCACAAAAAGGGCTTCACAGGCAAGGATATTGCTGCCATTAAGATTGCACCTAAATCAACCATTTATCGGATCATCAAGAACTTCAAGGAGAGCGGTTCAATTGTTGTGAAGAAAGCTTCAGGGCGCCTAAGAAAGTCCAGCAAGCGCCAGGACCGTCTCCTAAAGTTGATTCAGCTGCGGGATCGGGGCACCACCAGTACAGTGCTTGCTCAGGAATGGCAGCAGGCAGGTGTGAGTGCATCTACACACACATTGAGGCAAAGACTTTTGGAGGATGGCCTGGTGTCAAGAAGGGCAGCAAAGAAGCCACTTCTCTCCAGGAAAAACATCAGGGACAGACTGATATTCTGCAAAAGGTACAAGGATTGGACTGCTGAGGACTGGGGTAAAGTCATTTTCTCTGATGAATCCCCTTTCTGATTTTTTGGGGCATCCAGAAAAAAGCTTGTCTGGAGAAGACAAGGTGAGCGCTACCATCAGTCCTGTATCATGCCATCAGTAAAGCATCCTGAGACCATTCATGTGTGGGGTTGCTTCTCAGCCAAGGAAGTGGGTTCACTCACAATTTTGCCTAAGAACACAGCCATGAATAAAGAATGGTACCAACACATCCTCCGAGAGCAACTTCTCCCAACCATCCAGGAAGATGTATATATATAACTGTGACCTGCTGCTTATGACTATCAGGCATGAGCATGTTGTTCATTATTGAGTGAGTGAGTGAATGGTGGAGAGGGGGAGGGCCTGGAGGGGTGTGTGTGCATTGGGAGCACTGGTTGAGAGGTTCTGCAGCAGAAGCAGCCGAGTCACGGAGACAGAGCCAGTCGTGACACATTTTTACCAGTTGTAGGTAGGCTATTTAGATTTATGGAGACACCCTTTTTCCATAAAACATTAACTCACTAGAAATTATAGAATGGCGACAAAGCATTGGAAAACAACTTTAGGTGCACTAGAGCTCTTTATATAAATTTGCTCAGAGGTGGTTTAAAGTCAACTGCATTCTAATGTTGACTTTTCTTATACATAACAGTATCAAGGGAAGGGTTTTGCTCAGTTCTAGGGTCTGGAGCGCTGAGCGAGTGGAAATTTGAAATGGAAGTTATGGAACTCCATCGCGTGCTTGTGTTACGGGGAAAAAGTCCACAATGAAAATTACATTAAATGTGGAGAGTGATAGGCTACATCTGCATCTGTTGACCATCAAGTTGGCTATTCATTTCTATGCCATTGCAGGCTACTATAGACTACTATTTTACACAATAAATATATATTGAAATGACAATATCACTGGAGTCAATGCAAATCCATTTGTGCCACTTGTGTAGCTTACCTGGAGCTGGCAAACAGATGTAATAATTGTGACGTCCTGACCTTAGAGATCCTTATTATTCTCTATGTTTGGTTAGGTCAGGGTGTGTCTCTTTGGCCCAGGATATCCTGCACCGGCTCTGCGCACTGTGTCTCCGGTGCGCCTTCACAGCCCAGTGCGTCCTCTGCCAGCACCCCACAGTTGCCTGGCTAGGGTGAGCATCCAGCCAGGACGCATTGTGCCAGCTCTACGCTCCAGACCTCCAGTCCGCCTCCACGGCCCAGTATATCCTACGCCGGCTGTACGCACTATGCCTCCAGTGCGCCTGCACAGCCCAGTGCGTCCTGTGTCAGTGCCCCGCACTTGCCCGCTTGCCGGGCTAAAGTGAGCATTCAGCCACGACGGGTTGTGCCAGCTCTACGCTCCAGAACTCCAGTGCACCTCCACGGTCCAGTATATCCTGTGCCAGCTCCATGCACCCATGTGACCAATGGCACAGAGCCTCCAGCGACAGTCTGCAGTCCGGAGTCTCCAGCGACGGTCCCCAGTCCGGAGCCTCCAGCGACGGTCCGTAGTCCAGAGCCTCCAGCGACGGTCCCCAGTCCGGAGCCTCCTGCGACGCTCCCCAGTCCGGAGCTTACAGGGTGGGTTCCTAGCCTGGAGTCTCCAACAACGATCTACGGACCGGAGGCCCCGGCGATGATCCCTGCACCAGATGCGCCACCGAAGTGGGGGGAGCCTCAACATCTGGCACATAAAAATGCCACAATTGCCAGAAAATAGCCTAACATTTGTTTTTTGAAGTTTGTCCAAAAGTTTCTTGCACAGAGATTGAGATCCTTTGTCCAACTTTCATCATTCAAACTCTGTCGGGTTTATCTATAGTTATGCACATGCACAAATGGGATTAATTTACAATTACAACCTGGGTGGTTTGAGCCCTGAATGCTGATTGGTTGAAAGTCATGGTATATCAGACATGTACAAGGGGAATGACAAAAACACACTTTTTTACTGCTCTAATTATGTTGGTAACCAGTTTATAATAGCAATAAGGCACCTCAGGGGTTTGTGATATATGGCCAGTATATCACGGCAGCTGAGGGCTGTTCTTTGTGGTATATGGCCAATATACCACGGCCATGTGCTATGTCCTAAGAACAGCCCTTAGCAGTGGTATACTGGCCATATACCACACCTTCTTGGGCCATGTTGCTTAATCATAGCAGTCAAAACATGTTAAATCGACATACATTAATTAAAATGATCTGGAGAGTTTAATAAGGGCGATTTATCTTCTCTCGCGACATTCTTAAACTTGCAATAATTCATTTGATGGAAATCCACATTTTTCTTATTTTCCTACGTTGTTAAAAATGACGTTGATATTCCTTCTTAATTCGCTCAATAAAAAGGGTTTATTGGATAAATGTGGAAACTCTTCTCTTACTGCAAAATATTTGGGATAGTTTTCAGGCCTTGTGGATGGTTTTTCAGAGGTCAATTTTAACTAAACCTGGCAACCCTGCCTGTGAGACATTGCCTGAATGCCACAGTCTCATGAGCATTGTTCCCATAGATATGGTAAAGAGGTCAATTGAAAACGACCAAAACAATGGAATTGCCATGGAAACACATGGGAGAAAGGACCGTGGGGGAAAGATTCAGAGTCTCCTCATTGTCCCCCAGCAAAATGTGCCTACATTTAGGCTATTGTTTATACAGTATGTGTATTTCACACTATGTTGAGGTAAAAATCTGACATTAACGCTTGTATGGATGTCAACGCCATCACAGGTTAATGTCATCATTTCCAACTGTATTACAGTTAAAAACGACTGACTACCACCACCAATTTCTGTATGCTAGCTATGCTAACCAGCTCATACGAACGGGAGTTAGCATTTAGCAGTCACTTCTTCTAAACCTGAAAAGGGATTACTTCTACATGCAGCGAAAACAGACAAATATATCCAAATCGGACTTAAGTAACCACATTGTGGGCCTGTTACAATACAGAAATAATGACAATAAATAATGACAGATTTGATGAATATCCACTTTGTTAGATCAGATTTGTTGAATGTGTGCCAATCTGGTCAATGGAACATCTGTGCTCCATTGACTCCTTCACTGCATCTATAGAGATCCTATTAAATGATTCTAATTCCTAATTCTATGATTGTCCCATAAACAAACAGTTGTGTTATAGAACAGAACTTTGGTTTCAGTCAGATTAGCACATAATCCGTTCATGTCGTTAAAAAGCTGTGTGATTTCCCACCATTTTCAGCCACGAAAGGGAGGTACACTACATGACCAAAAGTATGTGGACATCTCATTCCAAAATCATGGGCATTAATATGGAGTTGGTCCTGCCTTTGCTGTAATAACAGCCTCCACTCTTCTGGGAAGGCTTTCCACTAGATGTGGAACATTGCTGCGGGGACTTGCTTCCACTCAGCAACAAGAGCATAAGGGAGGTCGGGCACTGATGTTGGGCTATTAAGCGTGGCTCACAGTCTGCGTTACAATTCATCCCAAAGGTGCTTGATGGGGTTGAGGTCAGGGCTCTGTGCAGGCTAGTCAAGTTCTTCCACGCCGATCTCGACAAACCATTTCTGTATGTACCTCGTTTTGTGCACATGGGCATTGTCATGCTAAACACAGGAAAGAGCCTTCCCCAAACTGTTGCCACAAAGTTGGAAGCACAGAATTGTCTAGAATGTCATTGGATGCTGTAGCATTAAAAATGTCCTTCACTGGAAATAAGGGACCAAGCCTGAACAATAAAAAACAGCACTATGCACTATGGGGCAGGTAGCATGTTCCTGGCCTCCGCCAAACCCAGATTTGTCCGTCGGACTGCCAGATGGTGAAGCGTGATTCATCACTCCAGAGAAAGCATTTACACTGCTCCAATGTCCAATGGTGGTGAGCTTTACACCACTCCAGCCGACACTTGACATTGTGCATTGTGATCTTAGGCTTGTGTGCGGCTGCTCGGCCATGGAAACCCATTTCATGAAGCTCCCGACGAACAGTTATTGTGCTGAAGTTGCTTCCAGAGGCAGTTTTGAACTCGGTAGTGAGTGTTGCAACAAGGACAGACGATTTCTACACGCTACGCGCTCTAGCACTCAACGATCCCGCTCTGTGAGCTTATGTGGCCTACCACTACACGGCTAAGCTCTTGTTGCTCCTAGACGTTTCCACTTCACAATAACAGCACTTACAGTTGACCGGGGCAGCTCTAGCAGGGCAGAAATTTGATGAACTGACTTGTTGGAAAGTTGCTACCCTATGACAGTGCCACGTTGAAAGTCACTGAGCTCTTCAGTAAGGCCTTTCTACTGCAAATGTTTGTCTATGGAGATTGCATGGCTGAGTGCTTGATTTTATACACCTGTCATCAACGGGTGTGACTGAAATAGCCGAATCCTCTAATTTGAAGGGGTGTCCATATACTTTTGTATATATAGTGTATTATGACCTGAATCATTATATTTAGGGGTGCCGTTACCTTTTTCTGACATGAACTCTCTGATTCATCTAATCAGGGTGAGACTTAGGGTTTTGTTCCCGTAACAGGCTTTTCATACAGGAACTTCAGATAAAAAGGTTAGCTTGACCTTGTGAAATAAAAGGAGTGAACCTTTTTAAACATGCTTTGATCATTACTCTAGAAAACTGAACTATTTTAAAGTCAAAACAAACTTGAAATAAAGCTAAATTAATTTCTCTCCAAAAGGGGAAAGTTATTCACTGCAACGGGACTCATTGCAACATACAGTAGCTGATAACTAGTAAAAACAACTCCTATTACCCTCTACTTCTGCTCTAAAAACACAGTGGTTATGTATACGATTGCATGTAGGAGCATACTGAATAGAGATGGCACTCAACCATGATAATATTCTGTATATACTGAACAATTCAAAAACGCCCATGCTGGTGTGCTCTACTGTATTAGAGAAAACCTTTTCTCAGGGCTTTGGATGAGCCTTAGCTAAGTGAGTCATTAACATCAGCAGTTCATGACTACAATAACCAAGCCTTTCTGTATTGATATCTGTGTAGGAAGAGAGCCTAGTGATGTAACAAATCTTACTTAAATGGCAGGGGCAGCAATGTTGGTCTAGAAGAGCCCTCAGGCTCAGTTTGATTCCGGCAGATTAATTTAGCTTCACTGGTTATGCAACACCATCTCGGCTTTCAAGTAGTCTCACCAGTCTCTGGATCACCTTTGAATTCTCACATGGGTGGCTAGCTACTGAGCTACAC
Source organism: Oncorhynchus nerka (assembly GCF_034236695.1). Classification (NCBI taxonomy): domain Eukaryota; kingdom Metazoa; phylum Chordata; class Actinopteri; order Salmoniformes; family Salmonidae; genus Oncorhynchus; species Oncorhynchus nerka. The sequence goes on along the minus strand of NC_088405.1, from coordinate 27,790,634 downwards.
TGCCCTGTTACTGTAGCAGCCTTAGAGGAAACAGAACTAGAGATCCTTAGATCCTGTGTCGTAACACCCCATGAAGGCAGACAACATGAACACCACTACTGGTACTAAAAACAAGATAACAGCCCGAAATCACTGAACTCATTGGTCAATTCAACAGAAATGTATTCTTTGGATATTTTATGTACTACTAATGTTCTGTATATTCAGGTTAATACAGAGAGACTCATCCATGCTTACTTTACAAGCAGGTTTGACTACTGTAATGCTCTCCTGTCTGGTCTACCCACAAAAGTCCTTGGTCAATTGCAAAAACATACAGAATGCTGTAGAGTGAGTACTGACCAAGACCAGACGGAGATCACACATTACACCGGTCTCTGTGAGTTTTAGAATTTTTTACGATTCTTCTATTGGTTTTTAAATCAATTTACGATTATACATGTCAGACATGCTTTTGGAGTTATGTACCCAGTAGGTCCCTCAGGTCTTCTGGCACTGGCCTTTTAACTAACCCAAAGCCTAGTGGAGATGCAGCCTGTAGTTACTATGCCCCCAGCCTCTGTTATAGCCTAACAGAGAACCTGAGGGCGGCCGAAACTGTGGCCACAGTTTTTATTGTTATTCTTTAGTTTTTTTCATCCTCTTATGTTTGTTGGGTAGTAAATATGTTTAAATATGTTTAAATATGTTTAAATATGTTTAAATATGTTTTTATTTTCCTGTGAAGCACATTGCGTTGCATTCCATGTCTGAAATGTGCTTTATGAAAAAAGCTTGATTTGATTTATTGCAGAAATGTGTTTACTTTATCTCTATGTGACATGTTAAAACAAAGTCCCAGATCACTACATGACCCTAGGGGCAATGGTGTCTGCATATGATGTGGAATTGAACTGAATTGAATAGGCAGTGACTTATTAAACTCTAGTCCGTTCCACTCCTTCTCTACTGTACTGCTTTTATTTACACACACGATCTATGGTATCTTAGACTATAGTGTTGTGCCACTACCCACATCACTCAAGTCTCGCCTCACAACAAATATGATGGGAAATGCATTTATAGCACAGAGCAGTCTCCTTGGGGCTGGTACTGAGGAACTGCTACAGTTACACTGATCTGGCCAGACATGTGATCAGGGACACTTTTAAAATCAATCCATCAAACGTGAAAGGCAAGGCACCAGAGAGGAAATGGGTAGCTACATTTATGCACCGAGACTGAGTATGCATCTCTGACTGGAACACAGAGTGAAAATTGGATTGAAGTTCATTTGAAGACAAGATATTGTCACGCAGATGGAAGAGAGTCAGGGCTCGGTGGTGGAGCTGCTCAAGATTTAGGAGATGGAATTGGTCACATTAGATCAAATTTTAAGTTACTCATATTTTATACATTTCCTGAGAGAGATATATATATATATATCACGTAATGTAGGTCACCAGAGACTATAAAGTGTGGAATCAATGTGAAAATGGTCCTCATTCATTTCCCACATTTTCCATTTGTTTAACGTGTTTACTTGAACAACCAAAATCACTTATTCCAAAGCATTGTTTGTTCGCTAAACTCGCCCCATTTGGTCCCTGCAGAAAACAGCTGGAGCCAGTCTATAGGACCAACCTCCCGACAGATTGTATGATAAATAGCTTCACGCACAACAGGTGAAATGTGTCTGCCTTTATCAGCTGGCTTAGCGTTAATGTCAGCTCCTAGTGTAAGTATCATTAAGAATCAAAATGTCCCCCGTTAGGAAACTGAGCACATGTGCCAGTTCACCGGGGCAGTCTTTGATGTGGCCGCCCCATATTTCAGGCACTAAGTGCTGCTTGAACTGCGGCCAACGGGGCAATACTAGGGCTTTGAGATATACCATGCTCTTGACTGGTGACGTTCTTAGGCTATAGAAGAAGCCTGATAGTGAAGTACCCTTCAGCTGACTGAGTGCTAAGGCTGCTCTGCTGTTTCTGTAGGTCAGTGTAGGCACGTATAGTAAGTGTAGACATGTAGGGGGCAACAAGGCTTGAGTCTCTCGTAGGTAACAGTAATATGGAGAGCTGCTGTTCTGAAAACCTACAATAAAGGCAGAATCTACTTGGACATTCCATTTTTTTAAATCTAGGATATATTTGAAATGGAATGTTTGTAGATCACTGTTAAAATGGGGATTGCATATGATTATGTTTAGGTAAAGACACAAAGCCGAATGGAGATCCAATGCTGAAGATGTGATTTCCACAGTGCTAACACAACATTCTCTTTCTTAGCTCAGTGAGAACACTGTATTTGTTCTCCTGTCTGGCAAAATGGCTTCAGTCAAGCCATTTTCCTGACATCATCTTTCCTTAATGTCTGTCGAGGAACAAGAGCTATGCACAGTGTGTCATCACAGCTCGTCGCGAGCCCACTGAACTCCAGATAGTCTCACTCTAGCGCTGGATACCAAACAGCCCAACAGCAGATAGCACACTGCTTGCTGTCAACTAGCACTGCCAGAAATGAGTTTAAATGGTATTATCTATAATATATGGGAGCCTTTTCTATTTATATTAATGGTGATGACAGCCTCCATTCCTTATAGAGAGGGAGGATCATTATTGGAAATGAGTCCATGTTGATTGAATTATTGGGATGTTTGAAAGTTAATTCCATGAGGGGTGATGATTATGTTTAGTAAACAAAATTGTACTCTGACAAGAGCAATTTAGGATTAAGCTAAATCTAGGAAAAGATACTACCACTATAAGTATTTCCCCCTTTATGATTTTCTCCTGAATGTTATCAAATCTTCAACAAAACCCTAATATTGGATAAATGGAAGCTGAGCTTACAAATAACAAAAAAATATATACTTATTTAATTTAAATTAACAAAGATCTGCAACACCCAATTACCCTGTTTGAAAAATAAATTAGCCCCTTACACTCAATAACTGGTTGTGCCACCTTTAGGTGCAATGACTGCAACCCTTACTGCAACTCTTACTGTAGTTGTTGATCAGTCTCTCACATCGCTGTGAAGGAATTTTGGCCCACTCCTGCATGCAGAACTATTTTAACTCAGCGACATTTGTGGGTTTTCAAGCATGAACTGCTCGTTTCAAGTCCTACCACAACATTTCAATTGGGATTAGGTCTGGACTTTGACTAGGCCATTCCAAAACTTCAAATTTGTTGCTTTTTAACAATTTTCATGTACACTTGATTGGGTGCTTTGGATCATTGTATTGCTGCATGACCCAGCTGTGCTTCAGCTTCAGCTCAAAGATGGATGGCCTGAAATTATCCTGTAGAATTCTCTTTTGCCTAAAATGACATACCCAAATCTAACCGCCTGTAGCTCAGGACCTGAAGCAAGGATATGTAGATTCTTGATACCATTTGAAAGTAAACACTGAAGTTTGTGGAAATTATAAATTAATGTAGGAGCGGCAGGGTAGCCCAGTGGTTATTGCATTGGACTAGTAACCGGAAGGTTGCAAGTTCAAACCCCTGAGCTGACAAGGTACAAATCTGTCGTCCTGCCCCTGAACAGGCAGTTAACCCACTGTTCCTAGGCCGTTATTGAAAATAAGAATTTGTTCTTAACTGACTTGCCTAGTTAAATAAAGATAAAATTAAAATAACACATTAGATCTGGTAAAAGAACAGAGTATTTTTTGTACCATCATCTTTGAAATGCAAGAGAAAGGCCATAATGTATTATGCCAGCCCAGGCGCAATTTAGATTTTGGCCACTATATGTTTTAGAGTGATTCAATGAACCATTGCATTTCTGTTCAAAATTTTGTATCAAGACTACCCAAATGTGCCTAATTGGTTTATTAATAACTTTTCATGTTCAAAACTGTGCACTCTCCTCAAACAATAGCATGGTATTATTTCACTGTAATAGCTGCTGTACATTGGACAGTGCAGTTAGATTAACAATAATTTAAGCTTTCTGACAATATCAGATATGTCTATGTACTGGGAAAGGTTCTTGTTACTTACAACCTCATGCTAATCACATTAGCCTACGTTAGCTCAACCGTCCCACTAGGGACCCACCAATCCTGTAGAGGTTTTAAGGCAAGTCATCCAGGTCCTGAAGCATCCCAAACCATCACACTACCACCACCATGCTTGACTGTTGGTATGAGGTTCTTACTGTGGAATACAGTGTTTGGTTTTCACCAGGCATAATGGGGACCCATGTCGCCCAAAATGTTGACTGAAGTTTGCCAAAAAGCATCGGGAAGCACCTGGATGATCACCAATACTATTGGAAGAACGTTCTATGGACAGATGAGTCAAAAGTATAACTTTTTGGGCGAAAGTATAACTTTTCATGCTTGAAAACCCACAAAGCAGTTCTGCATGCAAGAGTGGGCCAAATTTCCTCCACAGCGATGTGAGCGACTGATCAAAGGGGAATTGGGTGTTTCATAAATTTGTTAACTAAATAAATAAAATAATTTAATTTGTTATTTGTAAACTCAGGTTCCCTTTATCTAATATTAGGTTTTGGTTGATGATCTGATAACATTCAGTATAAACAAATATTTAAAAACTGAAAATCAGAAAGGGGGCAAATACACTACATGATCAAATGTATGTGGACACCTGCTCGTCGAACATCTCATTCCAACATCATGGGCATTCAATTTATAAAGCTTTTTTTTTTTTACATCAGCAGATGTCACAAAGTGCTATACAGAAACCCAGCCTAAAACTCCAAACAGAAAGTAATGCAGATGTAGAAGCACGGTGGCTAGGAGAAACTCCCTAGAAAGGCAGAAACCTAGGAAGGAACCTAAGTGAGGAACCAGGCTCTGAGAGGTGGCCAGTCCTTTTCTGGCTGTACCGGTGGAGATTAGAGTACATGGACATTTAAGGCCAGAATGTTGTTCAAGATCTTGAATCTAGAGGTCGACCGATTAATCGGAATGGCCGATTAATTAGGGCCGATTTCAAGTTTTCATAACAATCGGAAATCTGTATTTTTGGACACCGATTTGGCCAATCTTCTTTCTTTTTTTTACACCTTTATTTAATCTTTATTTAACTAGGCAAGTTAGTTAAGAACACATTCTTATTTTCAATGACGGCCTAGGAACGGTAGGTTAACTGCCTTGTTCAGGGGCAGAACGACAGATTTTTACCTTGTCAGCTCGGGGATTCAATCTTGCAACCTTACAGTTAACTAGTCCAATACTCTAACCACCTGCCTCACGAGGAGCCTGCCTGTTACGCGAATGCAGTAAAGCCAAGGTAAGTTGCTAGCTAGCATTAAACTTATCTTATAAAAAACAATCAATCAATCATAATCACTAGTTAACTACACATGGTTGATGATATTACTAGTTTATCTAGCATGTCCTGCGTTGCATTTAATCGATGCGGTACGTATTCGCGAAAAAGGACTGTCGTTGCTCCAATGTGTACCTAACTATAAACATCAATGTCTTTCTTTAAATACAATACACAGAAGTATATATTTTTAAACCTGCATATTTAGCTAAAAGAAATCCAGGTTCGCAGGCAATATTAACCTGGTGAAATTGTGTCACTTCTCTTGCGTTCATTGCACGCAGAGTCAGTGTATATGCAACAGTTTGGGCCGCCTGGTTCGTTGAAAACTAATTTGCCTGAATTTTACGTAATTATGACATAACATTGAAGGTTGTGCAATGTAACAGGAATATTTAGACTTATGAATGCCACCCATTAGATAAAATACGTAACGGTTCCGTATTTCACTGAAAGAATAAACGTCTTGTTTGAGATGATAGTTTCCGGATTCGACCATGTTAAGGCTCGTATTTCTGTGTGTTATTATGTTATAAATAAGTCTATGATTTGATAGAGCAGTCTGACTGAGCGATGGTAGGCACCAGCAGGCTCGTAAGCATTCATTCAAACATTCAAACATTTTGCCAGTAGCTCTTTGCTGTGCTTCAAGCATTGTACTGTTTATGACTTCAAGCCTATCAACTCCAGAGATTAGGCTGGTGTAACCGATGTGAAATGGCTAGCTAGTTAGCGGGTAAGGCCATTCTACTGACAATGTTTGTCTATGGAGATTTCATGGCTGTGTGCTCGATTTTATACACCTGTCAGCAACGGGTGTGGCTGAAATAGCAAAATCCACTAATTTGAAGGGGTGTCCACATAATTTTGTATATATAATGTATAATGACCTGAATCATAATATTTAGGGGTGCCGTTATCTTTTTCTGACAAGAACTCACTGATTCAACTCATCATGCTGAGACTTAACATGCTGACCAGACCGGACACGTCATGTACAAAATACATGTAGAAATTCATGTTATTCAATTATTGCACCCATCTCTTTTGGTGTAGGGGGACAAAATAAATTTATGCACGATGGCGCACGCGTGCAGCCGGTTTGGGTTCCGTGTTAGGGTTTTAGTTCCCTTAATAGGCTTTTCATTCAGGAACTTCAGATAAAAAGGTTAGCTTGACCTTGTGAAATAAAAGGAGTGAACCTTTTTAAACATGCTTTGATCAAATTTAATTTGAAAATGTAAAACATACTTGAAATACAGCTAAATTAATTTATTTCCAAAAGGGGAAAGTTAGACAGCATATTCACTACAACGGGACTCATTGCAACATATCTGATCACTTGTAAAAACAACTCCACCCACCAACTTATTTGCCAGAATATACTCCTTAATACCCTCTATTTCTGCTCTAAAAGCACTGTTTTATGTATACAATTGCATGAAGGAGCATACCGAATAGAGATGGCACTCAACCATGATAATATTCTGTATATACTGAACAATTCAAAAACGCCCATGCTGGTGTGCTCTACTGTATTAGAGAAAACCTTTTCTCAGGGCTTTGGATGAGCCTTAGCTAAGTGAGTCATTAACATCAGCAGTTCATGACTACAATAACCAAGCCTTTCTGTATTGATATCTGTGTAGGAAGAGAGCCTAGTGATGTAACAGATCTTACTTAAATGGCAGGGGCAGCAATGTTGGTCTAGAAGAGCCCTCAGACTCATCTCATTTTACTGCCAATGTTTGGCTATGGAGATTGCATGTCAGCAACGGGTGTGGCTGAAATAGCCTTATCCACTATTTTGTGTAGTGTACTTTCTCACAGCACTGTAGTTATTTTCAGTTTAAAAAATCTGACTGCGCTCCTATCAATTTTAATCATTGAACAGCTCTCAAACTGGGTAATTCTTTAGATACTGGTAAAAAAAAACTTTACCTATATATTACAAAAATGTTCTTCAACTTTTCAAAATCTGTTGGATGGGAAACTTTTCCTGAATTAGTAAACCCATCAAACAGGGCATTTCAGAATAGATGCTTTGTTTTCCAGTGGTTCTCAAATTCCACTGTGGTGGCATTTCCTTTATGCTAACAGTGTAACTACGCAACCTTTCTAATCTCTCTCCATCTTTTTTCCATTGGAGTATTTTGGAATGATGGTGTGTGGGAAAGGTAGAGCAGTAGTACAAAAGTAACATCACCAAACAACCAACCTCACGCAAACACACCCACCAGCACATACAATTTTAAACATTTAACCACCACTTGCTGTCATTAGTCAATTTGGGAAATTCATCAAAATGAATTGGAATAATATTTGGCAAGGAACGTCATTAACCCCCATAACACTTTCCCCTCTCCCTGTGAAACTTACCCAGTAGCTGGACCCCTCGTGTCAGTCCGTAGACATCTATGAGAGCCCAGAGTGTCTCGGAGGCATGGACCCCGCTGAAGAACAGCATGGGGCTGGAGCCATTGATGCGGTAAAACACACGACCCTTCTTGTCCACCCAGAAGGAGATGACATTACCCTCATTGGACAGCTCCTCGGGCAGGGCCTTGGCCCAGAAGCCATTCTGGGAGACCAGATCTGGGCAGGCATACTTAGGCAGGTTGTCTGGGTTGATGCGGGACGGGTCCTTGGAGGTGAAGCCCAGACGCAGGGCTCCGCTCCAGCAGCACTGCTTCTTAGTGATCTGGAGGGGAACAGGTAATGGGTTTGTACCATTTTTTATTTATCCTTTATTTAACTAGGCAAGTTAGTTAAGAACAAATTATTATTTACAATGGCAGCCTAGGAACAGTGGGTTAACTGCCTTGTTCAGGGGCAGAACAACAGATTTTTACCTTATCAGCTCGGGATTCGATCTAGTAACCTTTCAGTTACTGGCCCAACACACTAACCACTAGGCTACCTGCCACCCCAATTCAATTTTGATGAAGGGAGTTAAGCTGGTGAATGACCTAAAGTCCATTCCATTAGTTGTGTTAACCTAAGATTGACCAAAATACATTATGGTTGGCCATATGTTAAAACTTTTACAAACCAAATGGTAAACAACAACACAAATAAACACATATTGTATGCCTGTTTATCATCAGACGGGATATTCTTGTCTTGTCTCATTTAAAACCTCTATTTACACTTCTTTCACCATGCAAGATAACAGTGGCTCACATGGCAATGCTTCCCCTGCTCTTTCACTTGAGACATAGATGGACTGATAGGTGAAGTGGAAACTTTGGCGAAGCTGTTTTGGCCCACACAGAATCAGGGGAATAATGAAGGCAAAACACACAGTGAGTGAGACAGACAGACAAACATAAAATGGAAAACAGTTAGGCTAAAAGAAAGGAAGGAAAGACAGTGTGCTGATAACCATGGTCCACTGCCCAGTCTGTCCATACCTTGAGGCGGACCTGCTCGTACAGGGCAATGGACCGGTTGCTGAAGGTGATGGCATTGCAGAAGCTGGCCTGCCTCTTGACGGTCCTCTGGGCCACGTCCATGATGATCTGGGAGCCCTTGGCACTGGGGTGGAAGAGCAGGGGAAAAGAGGACAGGCTGCTCCCACACTGCAGGACGGGCAGACATTGCTTGGTGGGCTTATGGTGATAGCGGTGGGATGTGGTGGGGAAGGGGCCACCCAGAGAATCTGAAAAGGAGGAAGCATAGGGGGAGTTACTGTAGATATACGGATCTACAAAGAACATTACTATGGCATCCACTGTTTAAATATGCACAAAGCCAATATAACAATGGATTAGCAGCATTCACACAATCAATAAAAACTGCCTTTCCTCAATGTCATGGCGATGACTGGGTATACAGGTAACTGCCAAAATAAAGGAAACACCAACATAAAGTGTCTTAATAGGGCGTTGGGCACCACGAACCAGAACAGCTTCAATGCACCTTGGCATAGATTCTACAAGTGTCTATTGGAGGGATGCGACACCATTCGCACATGAGAAATTCCATAATTTGGTGTTTTGTTGATGATGGTTGAAAAACAGCCATAGCATATGGTTTACATCATTTTCATGCTCATCCTACCATTCAGTGACAACTCATACCCTGTGGATGGGGGCATCTTCATCCTATGGGGGGCATAGCAATAGTAGCCAAAATGCCCTGTCCGGCATTTTTACACATTACCCTAAGCATGATGAGACGTTAATTTGTTAATTAACTCAGAAACCACACCTGTGTGGAAGCACCTGCTTTAAATATACAGTTTAAGTCAGAAGTTTACATACACTTATGTTGGAGTCATTATAACTCGCTTTTCAAGCACCTCACAAATTTCTTTTTAACAAACTATAGTTTGGGCAAGTCGGTTAGGACATCTACTTTGTGCACGACACAAGTAATTGTTCTGACAATTGTTAACAGACAGATTATTTCACTTATAATTCACTGTATCACAATTCCAGTGGGTCAGAGGTTTACATACACTAAGTTGACTGTGCCTTTAAACAGCGTGGAAAATTCCAGAAAATGATGTCATGGCTTAAGAAGCTTCTGATAGTCAAATTGGAGGTGTACCTGTGGATGTATTTCAAGGCCTACCTTCAAACTCAGTGCCTCTTTGCTTAACATCATGGGAAAATCAAAAGAAATCAGCCAAGACCTCAGAAAAAAAGGGTAGACCTTCACAAGTCTGGTTCATCCTTGGGAGCAATTTCCAAACGCCTGAAGGTACCACGTACAAACAATTGTACGCAAGTATAAACACCATGGGACCACGCAGCCATCATACCGCTCAGGAAGGAGAGGCGTTCTGTCTCCTAGAGAGGAACGTACTTTGGTGAGAAAAGTGCAAAACAATCCCAGAACAACAGCAAAGGACCTTGTGAAGATGCTGGAGGAAACAGTTACAAATGTATCTATATCCACAATAAAACGAGTCCAATATTGACATAACCTGAAAGGCTGCTCAGCAAGGAAGAAGCCACTGCTCCAAAACAGCCATAAAAAAGCCAGACTATGGTTTGCAACTGCACATGGGGACAAAGATCGCACTTTTTGGAGAAATGTCCTCTGGTCTGAAGAAACTAAATTAAAACTTTTTTTGTTTTATTTGTATTTCTCCTTTATTTAACCAGGTAGGCAAGTTGAGAACAAGTTCTCATTTACAATTGTGACCTGGCGAAGATAAAGCAAAGCAGTTCGACACATGTTTGGCCATAATGACTATCGTTGTGTTTAAAGGAAATAGGGAGAGACTTGCAAGCCGATTAACACCATCCCAACCGTGAAGCACAGGGGTGGCAGCATCATGTTGTGGGGGTGCTTTGCTGCAGGAGGGACTGGTGCACTTCACAAAATAGATGGCATCATGAGGAAAGAAAATTATGTGGATATATTGAAGCAACATTCAGGAAGTTAAGCTTGGTCACAAATGGGTCTTCCAAATGGAGAATGACCACAAGCATACTTCCAAAGTTGTGGCAAAATTGCTTAAGGACAACAATGTCAAGGTATTGGAGTGGCCATCACAAAGCCCTGACCTCAATCCTATAGAACATTTGGGGGCAGAACTGAAAAAGTGTGTTTGAGCAAGGAGGCCTACAAAAAGGAGGCCTAGAAACCTGACTCAGTTATACCAGCTCTGTCAGGAATGGGCCAAAATTGTGGAAGGCTACCCGAAACGTTGGACCCAAGTTAAACAACTTAAAGGCAATGCTACCAGATACTAATTTAATGTATGTACACTTCTGACCCACTGGGAATGTGATGAAAGAAATAAAAGCTCAAATAAATAATTCTCTCTACTATTATTCTGACATTTCATATTCTTAAAATAAAGTGGTGATCCTAACTGACCTAAGACAGGGAATATTTACTAGGATTAAATGTCAGGAATTGTGAAAAACTGAGTTTAAATGTATTTGGCTAAGGTGTATGTAAACTTCCGATTTGAACTGTACTTCGTATCCCTCATTTCCATTATTACCTGTATGTTTCTTTAAGAACCATTTAACTCACTCTATTTTCAGAAATCCAACAACGAGTGCAAACAAAAAGATAGGTCTGTTAGTCATCTTGATTTTCTCCTTGGATGAAAATACATATTTTTTTAACTAGGCAAGTCAGTTAAGAACAAATTCTTATTTACAACAATGTCCTAGCAACAGTGGTTTAACTGTCTTACTCAGGGGCAGAACAACAGATTTTTACCTCGTCAGCTCTGGGATTTGATCTAGCAACCATTTTGGTTACTGGCCCAATGCTCTAACCACTAGGCTACCTGCCATCCTGAGATAAGAGCTGCTTGGTAACCAGAGAGAAATTGTACAGCTGCGAAAAACTCACCGAATTAGGTAATATCAGTAATTGGTAAACTCCTGTCACACCATTAATATTTTTGTTGTTCCACATTTTGCCAATTTGGCACTGGTTTTTTCGGATCCCCATTAGCTTTTGCCGAAGCAGCAGCTATTCTTCCTGGGGACCACACAAAAACAAAAACGACAAGTAACAAAGCAAAACACTGATAGACAAGAAAAGTTACACAAATTTAGCAAAAATACAATGATATTCAAACAATACTGATAACTTAGTTATATACACAGCGTACAAGTACCGAGTCGATGTGCAAGGTAAGAGGTAGATATGTACATATAAGTAGGAATAAAGTGGATAAAAAACAGTAGCAGCGGTGCATGTGATGAGTCAAAAAAGTTAATTAAATAGTTAACCAAATAGCTACATGGACTAAATATTTCTAAACAAATTCTAAATACTCTCCTGACTCACCCAATGTGGCATGGATCTGTTTTTTTCTAAAGTATTTCTATTTACTTCGGATCTGGAATCCCTCAACTGAAGCTAGCCAGCTAACTACCTACCAGCTATCAGTTAGCAAAACATTGCTAGCGGTCATCAAAGGCCGCTAGCAAAGGCCGTCCCCCAAAGGCTAACTTGCTCAAAGGCCGTCCCCCAAAGGCTAACTTGCTTGCCCCGGTCTACTAACTGCTAGCTTGCCTGCCCCGGTCTGCTAACTGCTAGCCCCTGCTAACTGCTTGCTTGCTAACCCGGTCTGCTAACTGCTAGCTTGTTTAGCCCCGGTCTGCTAACTGCTAGCTTGTTTAGCCCCGGTCTGCTAACTGCTAGCTTGTTGAGCCCCGGTCTACTAACTGTTAGTATCGGCCTGCTAACTATCTGAATCGCTGTGTTCCCAGTCAGCCCAACCACTCACTGGACCCATATGTTCACTTGGCTACGCTTGGCTACGCATGCCTCTCTCTAATATCAATAAGCCTCGTCCATTCCTATCCTGGTTAGTGATTAGTGTCTTATTTCACTGTAGAGCCTCTAGCCCTGCTCAATATGCCTTAACCAACCATGTTGTTCCACCTCCTACATAAGCGATGACAACACCTGGTTTAAACGTCTCTAGAGACTATATCTCTCTCACCCAAAGATTGGAAACTCAATGCCTAGGTTTACCTCCAATGTACTCACATCCTACCTTACCTTTGTCTGTACACTATGCCTTGAATCTATGCTATCGTGTCCAGAAACCTGCTCCTTTTACTCTCTGTTCCGAACGTGCTAGACGGCCAGTTCGTATAGCATTTAGCCATACCCATATCCTACTTCTCCTCTGTTCCTCTGGACATGTAGAGGTTAATCCTGGTCCTGCAGTGCCTAGCTCCACTCCCACTCCGCAGGTGCTCTCATTTGTTGACTTCTGTAACCGTAAAAGTCTTGGTTTCATGCATGTTAACATTAGAAGCCTACTCCCTAAGTTTGTTTTACTCACTGCTTTAGCACACTCTGCCAACCCGGATGTCTTAGCCGTGTCTGAATCCTGGCTTAGGAAAACCACAAAAAAAATGAAATCTCCATCGCTAACTATAACATTTTCCGCCAAGATAGAACTGCCAAAGAGGGCAGTGTTGCAATCTACTGCAAAGATAGCCTGCAGAGTTCTGTATTACTATCCAAGTGTGTACCCAAACGATTCGAGATCTACTTCTAAAAATTCACAAATTCCAGAAACAAGTCTCTCACTGTTGCCGCTTGCTATAGACCTCCCTCTGCCCCCAGCTGTGCCCTCGATACCATATGTGAATTGATTGCCCCCCATCTATCTTCTGAGCTCGTGCTACTAGGTGTCCTAAACTGGGACATGCTTAACACCCCGGCCATCCTACAATCCAAGCTTGATGCCCTCAATCTCACACAAATGATCAATGAACCTACCAGGTACAACTCCAAATCTGTAAACACGGGCACCCTCATAGATGTCATCCGAACTAACTCGCCCTCCAAATACACCTCTGCTGTTTTCAATCAAGATCTCAGCGATCACTGCCTCATTGCCTGCATCCGTAATGGGTCTGTGACCAAACGACCACCCCTCATCACTGTCAAACGCTCCCTAAAACACTTCTGCGAGCAAGCCTTTCTAATTGACCTGGCCGGGGTATCCTGGAATGACATTGATCTCATCCCGTCAGTAGATGATGCCTGGCTATTCTTTAAAAGTGCCTTCCTCACCATCTTGAATAAGCATGCCCCATTCAAAAAATGTAGAACTAGGAATAGATATAGTCCTTGGTTCACTCCAGACCTGTCTGCCCTTGACCAGCACAAAAACATCCTGTGGCATCGAATAGCCCCCGTGATATGCAACTTTTCAGGGAAGTTAGGAACAAATATACACAGGTAGTTAGGAAAGCTAAGGCTAGCTTTTTCAAACAGAAATTTGCATGCTGTAGTACTAACTCAAAAAAGTTCTGGGACACTTTAAAGTCCATGGAGAATAAGAGCACCTACTCACAGCTGCCCACTGCTCTGAGGCTAGGAAACACTGTCACCACCAATAAATCCACTATAATTGAGAATTTCAATAAGCATTTCTCTACGGCTGGCCATGCTTTCCTCCTGGCTACCCCTACCCCGGTCAACTGACCCTCCACAGCAACCCGCCAAAGCCCCCACCATTTCTCCTTTACCCAAATCCAGATAGCTGATGTTCTGAAAGAGCTGCAAAATCTGGACCCCTACAAATCAGCCGGGCTAGACAATCTGGACCCTCTCTTTCTAAAATTATCTGCCGAAATTGTTGCAACCCCTATTACTAGCCTGTTCAATCTCTCTTTCGTATCGTCTGAGATTCCCAAAGATTGGAAAGCTGCCGCGGTCATCCCCCTCTTCAATGGGGGTGACACTCTAGACCCAAACAGCTTCAGACCTATATCTATCCTACCCTGTCTTTCTAAGGTCTTCGAAAGCCAAGTTAACAAACAGATTACCGACCATTTTGAATCCCACCGTACCTTCTCCACTATGCAATCTGGTTTCAGAGCTTGTCATGGGTGCACCTCAGCCACGCTCAAGGTCCTAAACGACATCATAACCGCCATCGATAAGAGACATTACTGTGAAGCCGTTTTCATCGACAAAGGTTTTCGACTCTGTCAATTACCACATTACCGCAAACTCAACAGCCTTGGTTTCTCAAATGATTGCCTTGCCTGGTTTACCGCCTACTTCTCTGATAGAGTTCAGTGTGTCAAATTGGAGGGCCTGTTGTCTGGACCTCTGGCAGTCTCTATGGGGGTGCCACAGTGTTCAATTCTCGGGCCGACTCTCTTCTCTGTATACATCAATGATGTTGCCCTTGCTGGTGGTGATTCTCTGGTACACCTCTACGCAGACGACACCATTCTGTATACTTCTGGCCCCTCTTTGGACACTGTGTTAACTAACCTCCAGACGAGCTTCAATGCCATACAACTCTCCTTCCGTGGCCTCCAACTGCTCTTAAATGTAAGTAAAACTAAATGCATGCTATTCAACCGATCACTGCCCGCACCTGCTCGCCCGTCCAGCATCACTACTCTGGACGGCTCTGACTTAGAATACGTGGACAACTACAAATACCTAGGTGTCTGGTTAGACGGTAAACTATCTTTCCAGACTCACATTAAGCATCTCCAATTCAAAATTAAATCTAGAATTGGCTTCCTATATCGCAACAAAGCATCCTTCACTCATGCTGCCAAACATACCCTCGTAAAACTGACCATCCTAAAGATCCTTGACTTCGGTGATGTCATCTATAAAATAGCCTCCAACACTCTACTCAGCAAACTGGATGCAGTCTATCACAGTGCCATCCATTTGTCACCAAAGACCCATACACTACCCACCATTGCGACCTGTAAGCTCTCGTTGGTTGGCCCTCGCTTCATAGTCGTTGCCAAACCCACTGGCTACAGGTTATCTACAAGTCTCTGCTAGGTAAAGCCCCGCCTTATCTCAGCTCACTGGTCACCATAGCAGCACCCACTCGTAGCACGCGCTCCAGCAGGTATATCTCACTGGTCACCCACAAAGCCAATTCCTCCTTTGGTCGTCTTTCCTTCCAGTTCTCTGCTGCCAATGACTGGAAAGAACTGCAAAAATCTCTGAAGCTGGAGACTCATATCTCCCGCACTAGCTTTAAGCACCAGCTGTCAGAGCAGGTCACAGATCACTGCACCTGTACACAGCCCATCTGTAAACAGCCCATCTATCTACCTACCTCATCTCCATACAGTATTTATTTATTTATCTTGCTCCTTTGCACCCCAGTATCTCTACCTGCACATTCATCTTCTGCACATCTACCATTCCAGTGTGTAATTGCTATATTGTAATTACTTCGCCACCATGGCCTATTTATTTCCTTAACTCCCTTATCTTACCTCATTTGCACTCACTGTATATAGACTTTTTGTTTTATTTTGTTCTACTGTATTATTGACTATGTTTTATTTATTCCATGTGTAACTCTGTGTTGTTGTATGTGTCGAATTGCTATGCTTTATCTTGGCCAGGTCGCAGTTGCAAATGAGAACTTGTTCTCAACTAGCCTACCTGGTTAAATCAAGGCGAAATAAAAAATATAAAAAATGTAACGGTCTTATTGTTTGGGGGTAGAAGCTGTTCAGGGTCCTGTTGGTTATAGCCTTGGTGCATCGGTACCGCTTGCAGTGTAGTAGCAGAGAGACCAGTGCTGCATGGAGATTGACGCTGCAATGGATAGCTGTTTTACGGGCTCCTGACCAATTCTGCTATTTTGTTAATTTATTTTTTTGTACACAATGTTTCTTCCATTGTTTCCTATGACCAAAAATAGCTTCTGGACAATAACCATTGAGGTTAAGATCTTAGCAACATTTTTGAACCAAATACAATGCTTTTAGTATTACATTTTAGTCATTGAGCAAATGCTCTTATCCAGAGCAACTTACAGCAGTGAGTGCATACATTTTCATACAGGTCCCCTGTGGGAAGTGAACCAACATCCCTGGCATTGCAAACACCATGCTCTACCAACTGAGCTCCGTGGGACCAGTGACAAAACATTGTAGACCAGTGACGAAACATCTCAATTTAATCCATTTTAAATCCAGGCTGAAACACAACAAAATGTGGAAAAAGTCGAGGGGTGTGAATACTTTATGAAGGCACCCTATTTAAGTCCAGTTTATTATTAATCACACATTCTGATACTGATAACTCCTTATTTAGAATTTCAGTGAGCTCATTGGCTTTTGGTGCTGACATGTAGAGTGTGGAATCATCCACATACAGTGATTCTTGCTTCGTGTAAGACAAGTGGCAAATCATTTGTCAAAATTGAGAAGAGTAACAGCCCAAGCCAACTGCCTTGAGTGACACCGCACTGTACATATCTTATGTTAGAGAAGCTTCCATTGAAGAACCCTCTCTGGGATCTATTGGATAAATAACTCTCCAACTATGTGATGGCAGGTTATTTATATCCAAAGATAGTGAGTTTTTTCAATAACAGTTTATGATCAATAATATCAAAGGCTGCACTGAAATCTAACAGTACAGCTAAAACGATGACCTTATTATGCATTTATTTTAAGCAATCATCAGTCATTAAGTCAGTGCAGTACAAGTTGAGTGACCTTCTCTGTATTGCATGCTGAAAGTCAGTAGTTAACTTGTTCTGTGAAAATAGCATTGAATTTGGCCCAACACAATTCTCTCCATCAGTTTACTAAGAACAGGCAGCAAACTGATTGGATGACTGTTGGCGACAGCAAAGGGTGCTTTACTATTTTTCGGGAGTGGAATTACTTTAGCTTCCTTCCTTCCACAAACACACACACACACACACACACACACACCTACCTTTAGGCTTTGGTTAAAGATATAGCACTGGTTTGATCATGAGTCTTGAATATATATATATATATATATATATATATATGCATTCATATTGAATATAGCAACAATATATAAAGTGGGGTCCACAATTATTGACACCCTTGATAAAGATGAGCAATAATCGACTGTCTGAAATAAATAATTCAAATACTGAGCTATATTATATGCTACATTTTTGGGGGGAAATTATATTTTATACTAATACAATTGCTCAGAGAAAGAGATTTTGTTTATCAAGTAACCATTTTTTCTCAAAAAGGTAGGTGTCAAAAGTATTGACACCCTAAAGATTCTTATAAATAAAATAGTCAAAAGGTCAGTATTTGATCCCATATTCCTAGTATGCAATGATTACAGCAGTGTCTCCCGACCCCTCATATCTCAGCCTCCAGTAATAGTTTATGTGTCGGGGGCTAGGGTCAGTCTACTATATCTGGAGTATTTCTCTTGTTTTATCCGGTGTCCTGTGTGAATTTAAGTATGCTCCTGCTAATTCTCTCTCTTTCTCTTTCTCTTGGAGGACCTGAGCCCTAGGACCATGCCTCAGGACTACCTGGCCTGATGACTCCTTGCTGTCCCCAGTCCACCTGGTCGTGCTGCTGCTCCAGTTTCAACTGTTCTGCCTGCAGCTATGGAACCCTGACCTATTCACCGGACGTGCTACCTTGTCCCGGACCTGCTGTTTTCGACTCTCTCTTTCTACCGCAGCTGCTGTCTCTAACTCTGAATGATCGGCTATGAAAAGCCAACTGACATTTACTGCTAAGGTCGCTGACCTGTTGCACCCTCTACAACCACTGTTGAGAAACTAAAACAAGAAGCTCCCACGCTGAGGTTTGTCCAACGCTGGTCCGACCAATCTGATTCCACACTCCAAGACTGCTTCCATCACGTGGACTGGGATATGTTTCGTATTGCGTCAGACAACAACATTGACGAATACGCTGATTCGGTGTGCGAGTTCATTAGAACGTGCATTGAAGATGTCGTTCCCATAGCAAC
Organism: Oncorhynchus nerka; assembly: GCF_034236695.1. Classification (NCBI taxonomy): domain Eukaryota; kingdom Metazoa; phylum Chordata; class Actinopteri; order Salmoniformes; family Salmonidae; genus Oncorhynchus; species Oncorhynchus nerka. The sequence continues at coordinate 27,772,131 of NC_088405.1, read as the reverse complement.
GATTAAAATATTCCCAAACCAGAAACCGTGGATTGATGGCAGCATTCGCGTGAAACTGAAAGCGCGAACCACTGCTTTTAATCAGGGCAAGGTGACCGGAAACATGACCGAATACAAACAGTGTAGCTATTCCCTCCGCAAGGCAATCAAACAAGCTAATCGTCAGTATAGAGACAAAGTAGAATCTCAATTCAACGGCTCAGACACAAGAGGTATGTGGCAGGGTCTACAGTCAATCACGGATTACAAAAAGAAAACAAGCCCCGTCACAGACCAGGATGTCTTGCTCCCAGGCAGACTAAATAACTTTTTTGCCCGCTTTGAGGACAATACAGTGCCACTGACACGGCCTGCAACCAAAACATGCGGCCTCTCCTTCACTGCAGCCGAGGTGAGTAAAACATTTAAACGTGTTAACCCTCGCAAAGCTGCAGGCCCAGACGGCATCCCCAGCCACGCCCTCAGAGCATGCGCAGACCAGCTGGCTGGTGTGTTTACGGACATATTCAATCAATCCCTATCCCAGTCTGCTGTTCCCACATGCTTCAAGAGGGCCACCATTGTTCCTGTTCCCAAGAAAGCTAAGGTAACTGAGCTAAACAACTACCGCCCCGTAGCACTCACTTCCGTCATCATGAAGTGCTTTGAGAGACTAGTCAAGGACCATATCACCTCCACCCTACCTGACACCCTAGACCCACTCCAATTTGCTTACTGCCCAAATAGGTCCACAGACGATGCAATTTCAACCACACTGCACACTGCCCTAACCCATCTGGACAAGAGGAATACCTATGTGAGAATGCTGTTCATCGACTACAGCTCAGCATTTAACACCATAGTACCCTCAACTCGTCATTAAGCTTGAGACCCTGGGTCTCGACCCCGCCCTGTGCAACTGGGTACTGGACTTCCTGACGGGCCTCCCCCAGGTGGTGAGGGTAGGCAACAACATCTCCACCCCGCTGATCCTCAACACTGGGGCCCCACAAGGGTGCGTTCTGAGCCCTCTCCTGTACTCCCTGTTCACCCACGACTGCGTGGCCACGCACGCCTCCAACTCAATCATCAAGTTTGCGGACGACACAACAGTGGTAGGCTTGATTACCAACAATGACGAGACGGCCTACAGGGAGGAGGTGAGGGACCTCGGAGTGTGGTGTCAGGAAAATAACCTCACACTCAACGTCAACAAAACTAAGGAGATGATTGTGGACTTCAGGAAACAACAGAGGGAACACCCCCCTATCCACATCGATGGAACAGTAGTGGAGACGGTAGTAAGTTTTAAGTTCCTCGGCATACACATCACAGACAAACTGAATTAGTCCACCCACACAGACAGCATCGTGAAGAAGGCGCAGCAGCGCCTCTTCAACCTCAGGAGGCTGAAGAAATTCGGCTTGTCACCAAAAGCACTCACAAACTTCTACAGATGCACAATCGAGAGCATCCTGGCGGGCTGTATCACCGCCTGGTACGGCAACTGCTCCGCCCACAACCGTAAGGCTCTCCAGAGGGTAGTGAGGTCTGCACAACGCATCACCGGGGGCAAACTACCTGCCCTCCAGGACACCTACACCACCCGATGTTACAGGAAGGCCATAAAGATCATCAAGGACAACAACCACCCGAGCCACTGCCTGTTCACCCCGCTATCATCCAGAAGGCGAGGTCAGTACAGGTGCATCAAAGCTGGGACCGAGAGACTGAAAAACAGCTTCTATCTCAAGGCCATCAGACTGTTAAACAGCCATCACTAACATTGAGTGGCTGCTGCCAACACACAGATTCAACTCCAGCCACTTTAATAATGGAAATTGATGGGAAATGTAAAATATATCACTAGCCACTTTAAACAATGCTACCTAATATAATGTTTACATAACATTATAACAACCCTACATTATTCATCTCATATGTATACGTATATACTGTACTTTTTATCATCTACTGCATCTTTATGTAATACATGTATCACTAGCCACTTTAACTATGACACTTTGTTTACATACTCATCTCATATGTATATACTGTACTCGATACCATCTACTGTATCTTGCCTATGCCGCTCTGTACCATCACTCATTCATATATCTTTATGTACATATCCTTTATCCCCCTACACTTGTGTGTATAAGACAGTTGTTTTGGAATTGTTAGTTAGATTACTTGTTGGTTATTACTGCATTGTCGGAACTAGAAGCACAAGCATTTCGCTACACTCGCATTAACATCTGCTAACCATGTGTATGTGACAAATCAAATTTGATTTGATTTGATTATTATTATTTGACCCTGCTAGTCATCTATGAACGTTTGAACATCTTGGCCATGTTTTGTTATCATCGCCACCCGGCAGAAGAGGTCAGAAGAGGAGTGGCCACCCCTCAGAGCCTGGTTCCTCTTGGTTTCTTCCTAGGTTCCTGACATTCTAGGGAGTTTTTCCTAGCCACCGTTCTTCTACATCTGCATTGCTTGCTGTTTGGGGTTTTAGGCTGGGTTTCTGTATAGCACTTTGTGACATCGGCTGATGTAAAAAGGGCTTTATAAATCAATTTGATTGATTGACTCTACAAACTTGTTGGATGCATTTGCAGTTCGTTTTGGTTGTGTGCCCAATAGAAATTAATGGTAAATAATGTATTGTGTCATTTTGGAGTCACCTTTATTGCAAATAAGAATATAATATGTTTCTAAACACTTCTACATGTGGATGTGGATGTGAATGCTACCATGATTACGGAAAATGCTGAATGAATGGTGAATAATAATGAGTGAGAAAGTTAAAGAGAGTCAAAGAATAGCATAACACGAAAAAAAACGACTACAAAGCTACTTTGGGATGTATCTGACTTGTAGTAAATACCAAAGAATGAATCATGGGTAATAGCCAGCTCCTACACATACATTCTTCAATGCAGCTCTAATTGACTCCAAATCTACTGTTCTCACATCTGCCTTTTTGTAGACAGATAAGGCGTGGGTTGTGCCACTGTATGTGCAAAAAAATCAACAGTTAGGCTATTCCCCTAATCTCCTTTTCCCCATTCACATTTTCACATCTCCCTTCAAAGGAATACAACAATGCCAAGGACATTGAGTTGTCTGGAAGATATTTCTGGTGAGATCATCCCAAATAATGACTTATTCAACAGACAATTGTGTGGGAATGAGTCATATGTACCAAATGTTGTTTTATGACTTGTACTTAGCCGATTGTCAAATTAACAGTCACAAATAATATTTTATAATATATAATAATATGAAGATAATATCACAAATACCTGTTCTTTACAAACCTACAGTGTAAACCAGCAGAGGTTTGGGAGCAGGTCAACACTGGCCTGTCACCAGGGCACTGCACTAAAAAGCAAATGGTCTAAGGATCAACAACTAGAGGAGCACATTTGCCTAATTAAGAGGGGTGTGTGTGTGTGTGTGTGTGTGTGTGTGAGAGAGGGAGAGTATCCCTAGTCTAATTTCTTAGGGATAGAAAGTTATTATTGCCCCTGACCTATAGGGGTCAAGACCTTTTCAGTGTACCCAGGAGACATTTCAATTAGGCAGCTTATATTGGCAACAGAGAATCATGGGGCTTCTGCGAATGCAGTCACTTCAATTTCAAGACAGAAATATTCTGCAAGGTAAGCAGTCTCATATCTATCCATGGATGTACATATAGCATCATTTGAATAACACATTTTGACCAGGAAATTAACCAAAGATAAAGCAGCACAGAATTTGTCATGTGTTTCTACAGAGTTATTTTCTCCATTGTTGAAACTCTTTTAGATTGTGGCTGCCAAGAGAACTCCAACGAATTGTTCAGGCTGAACTGGCATAGGAAAAGTACAGCCTATTTGTCAGAGTATACACTACTGACTTGAGGTATTCACGTCTGTCGCTGGGCTACATAAAAATGATGAATGGTTCTCTATGTACAACAATGGTCCTAAATTAAGTAATAATAAATCAAGTAACCATATTTTATTCATCATGTCAGATTGTTTGATGGCAACATAAAAGGGTGTATTGTATTCAACCACTGGCCAAGCAAATGATAATGCATGACATGCCAGAACATACAAAACAAACACTTTTGGTTGACTCAAGTCCAAAATTAGTTTACAAAAGACCTCACAAATGCCAAATGCATTTTGCTTGTTGCTACTACTGCTGCCACATTGATAGAGTTGAATTCTTTATGCTTATTTACCTTCAGCATTACATTGGATTGTCTGAGAAGGTCAGTGCCTACCTCCTCAACGGCACAGAGGTTCTCTGGGCATGTCTTGAGAGCAATCCAACCAAACAGAGATGTCAAGCATAACATTGAGCAGAGACTGGGTATGATAAAGAGAAGTGCCACGACAAGCATCAGGCACTCAGGTTAAGGAAGGGGAATATTGCTCAGAGCTCAATCTTCATTGATTGGTCAGGGCAACCAAACAGTGAAGACTGGATAGACAGAGCCAGAGACCGCCATAGGCAGTCACACCTGGCCCGCTGCCCCGCTCTGGAGTCTTTTTTCCAGACTTGACATTACGTAAACATCAGGGCTCAGTGACCTGCTAATGTGGGACAAAAGCTCAGAGGCAGCAGCCCTGGAGAGCACAGGGCAAGTGTGTTACAGCAGCTTGGTTGTCACACTGTGTCATCTCTGAAAGGGACAGGTGGAGGTTGGCCAAAACCACTGATCTAATGTCAGTTTTACATTGAACCTGCTGATGGTCAATGTTTAGCTGGGTTTAAGTAAGATGTTCCTAGATCTGACTCTAAGGGCATCTGGCTGCCTAGGGCCACTGGGAAGCCTAGGGTGTGTACTACCCTGGCTGTCACAACTATAATTTCACATTTCTAATAGACCTCTCCTACCTGTGAGGTCTAATGTAAACTATAAACTTAGTGGTTTGAGCCCTGAATGCTGATTGGCTGACAGTTGTGGTATACCACAGGTATGACAACACATTTATTTGTACTGCTCTAATTACGTTGGTAACCAGTTTATGATAGCAATAAGGCACCTTGGGGGTTTGTGATATGGCCAATATACCATGGCTTAGCGCTGTGTCCAGGCACTCCGCGTTGCGCCTAAGAACAGCCCTGAGCCGTGGTATATTGGCCATATACACCACACCCTCTCGGGCCTTATTGCTTAAGTATATCATATACTGTACATTGCACACAATCTCTGTATCATTGCATAGCCAGGAAAGATGGATTGCATAGCTAGGAAAGCGGTTTGTGACGTTCACCAAGATGGTGCCAATAGACACCTTGTTTCAGGCTCTTTTACAAACATTTGGCTACACCCGCAATAACATCTGATAAATATGTGTATGTGACCAATAAAATATGAATGTTTATACAAGTTTAGAACCTCTTATTATAGCCTCATCATAGAGATCTATCTGACAAGGGACAAAAAAAACAAATACAATGTATGAGGCAGTCATTGTACATAAGAATTTGTTCTTAACTGACTTGCCTAGTTAAAATAAAACATAAAAATAATCAGAGGAGAACTGCAGACTATATGCATTAATTTAGAATAATTTAACATTATTAATTAGATGAGTTATGTCATTGCATATGGTCTTGTGGAGTATCAGACAACTGATTGGACACTTGGGCAGTCAATGAGAGGCACACTGTTTACAAATACTAGGCAAGGTAAACGATTTAAATAATAATAATTAAGGAACACCAATTCTCCACATTGATAACTTCAAAATCCAGTTATATTCAAAGTCCAGTTATTTGGCTCAATCATCCCAGATATACTTAACCATAAATTGTAATCTGTCATTTTAAAAAACGAGATATAAATACTATCAGCCAATTTGCAACTATGCAAATACGAAGTTAATTCTTGAACATTCACGTTGCTGCACATAACAGAATATTGCATTGCTATAATTGTTTTTGAACGTTAGCATGCATCTAACATAAAAAAGCACACAAGTCATAGCTAGAGCATTCATAATACTTTAACTCATTTTCTTGCTGACTCATTTCTTTCTGTGAGGGATAAACTGACACTTAATAAATTTAGAATCATCCTCAAATTATGCCATTTTTGCCTCTAGGTTTACATTGTAGCATATCCCATCAGCAACGTTTTTATTATTGCTAAATATACGCAATCAATAATCGAATATAGGCTACCCCCCCCCCCCCCCCAAAAAAAAAAGTAAAATATCCTTACCGTACAAGGTATGTCTTGTTATCTGACCTCCCATGTTTAAATACAAGGTGAGTTCCTCTTCTCTGGTTTTGTTAGATAAAATATTCACAGACATGCGCTCCTTGGCTGTCAACATAACATAATCAGATAATCACGATTTCGTTCTCTCCAAACACCGTTTACCCTCAGTGTAGTTAGTGGCTGTCCAAGGCTATTTACATTGGACCGCCGCAGATAGGCTACAAAGCAGTCCCACACGCAGAGCAGAATAACGTTGAAATTAACATAAAATGTGGAGGTGGAGCTTCAAGAATAACAATTAACACTGTCGATACTACCGAGGAAGGTGCCTTCCAACTTTTCTCCTTTTGAAGTCGACAATAGCCTACGTGACCGCATTTTTCGGTAAACAAGCCTAGCGCGCCCAAAACCAGTATGCACGGAGAGGAAACCAGCTATAGGAAATCTGAACGGTGTACATAGTTTTGCCAATGCAGGGAAATTCCACCAATTTACTTGTAGCTACTTTAGGATGCATTTACACAGGCAGCCAAATTATGCATTTATTTTTTCACTAATTGGACTTTTGAAAAAATCTGATATGATTGGTCAAAAGACAAATTAGTGGAAAAAATATCAGAATTGGGCTGCCTGTGTAAACACAGCTTAAGTTTAATAGCTAAAATCATCTGCAATCTACACTATATATACAAAATATGTGGTCACCACTTCAATTTAGTGGATTTGGCTTTTTCAGCCACACCCATTGATGACAGGTGTATAAAATTGAGCACACAGGTATACAATCTCCACGGAGAAACATTGGCAGTAGAATGGCCTTACTGAAGAGCTCAGTGACTTTAAGCGTGGCACCGTTATAGGATGCTACCTTTCCAACAAGTCAGTTCGTCAAATGTATGCCCTGCTACAGTAGATCTGCCCCAGTCAAATGTAAGTGTTGTTATTGTGAAGTGGAGATGTCTAGGAGCAACAACGGCTCAGTCGTGAAGTGGAAGGCCACACAAGCTCACAGAACGAGACCACTGAGTGCTGAAGCGCGTACCGCATAAAAATTGTCTGTCCTTGGTTGCAACACTCACTACGGAGTTTCAAACTGCCTCTGGAAGCAACGTCAGCACAATAACTGTTAGTTGGGAGCTTCATGAAATGGGTTTCCGCGGCAGAGTAGCCGCATACAAGCCTAAAATCACCATGTGCAATGCCAAGCGTCGACTGGAGTGGTGTAAAGATGGCCTCCATTGGACTCTGGAGCATTGGAAACACGTTCTCTGGAGTGATGAATCACACTTCACCGTCTGGCAGTCCAACGGACAAATCTGGGTTTGGCCGATGTCAGGAGAACACTACCTGCCCGAATGCATAATGCCAACTGTAAAGTTAGGTGGAGGAGGAATAATTGTCTGGGGCTGGTTTTCATGGTTTGGGCAATGCCCCTTAGATCCAGTGAAGGGAAACCTTAATGCTACAACATACAATGACATTCTAGACAATTCTGAGCTTCCAACCTTGTGGCAACAGTTTGGGGAAGGCCCTTTCCTGTTCCAGCATGACAATGCCCCTGTGCACAAAGCGAAGTCCATACAGAAATGGTTTGTCAAGATCAGTGTGGAAGAAATTGACTGGCCTGCAAGGAGCCCTGACCTCCACCCCATCGAACACCTTTGGGTTGATTTGTAACGCCGACTGCGAGCCAGGCCTATCGCCCAACATCAGTGCCCGACTTCACCCTATGCTCTCATGGCTGAATGGAAGCAAGCAGCAGTGTTCCAACATCTAGTGGAAAGCATTCCCGGAAGAGTGGCTGTTATAGCAGCAAAGGGGGGACCAACTTCTAACTCCCCTATTAATGCCCATGATTTTAGAATGAGATGTTCAATGAGCAAGTGTCCACATACTTTTGGTTATGTAGTGTATGTCAATTGGTTTGAATGTTTATGGTCAATTGTCAATAGAGAGTTATATTAATGATCTATTTTTGTAGGCACTAATTTCGCCATGGTTCGTTGGACAAAGCCTATGGGGAAATTAATTTTCTTTTTGTAGGGTTTTTTGATAAACGCCAAAAATAAGGTCTGTAGTAAAACAGACTCAGGAGATCTTATACATTTTGTTCTATGAGATAATCTTCATCAACTAACTAACTAACTAATCCATAAAGGTCATGTTAACAGACTGATACCTCATAGAACAAAATGTATAAGATCTCCTAAACCTGTGTTAACCTCAGACCTTATTGTCAGTGTTTATCCCAAAACCTTATTCTCTCCCCATTCATTTTCCCCATAGGAAAGGCTGAACGAACCAGAGATAACTCATTTCAATTTTTTAGGACTACAAGATGGCGAGTTCTATTGTAGGCCTTGTGCAGCCTAAATTTTAGGTAGATATTTATTAACTTCTGATTTTGGTTGCACTTTCAATGTCAGGCAGTGGAGGAAAAAGTACCCAACTGTCATACTTGAGTAAAAGTACAAATAGAAAATGACTCAAGTAAAAGTAGTCACCCAGTAAAATTCTTCTTGAGTAGAAGTCTAAAGTATTCGGTTTAAAATATACTTAAGTATTAATACTTTCAAATTCTTTATATTAAGCAAACCAGATGGCACCATTTTCTTGTTTTTTTAATTTAATGAAAGCCAGGGGCACACTCCAACACTCAGACATCATTTACAAACAAAGCATATCGGTTTAGTGAGTCCGCCAGATCAGAGACAGTAGAGATGACCAGGGATGTTCTGTTGATAAGTGTGTGAATTGAACTATTTTACTGTTCTGCTAACCATTCAAAATGTAACAATTACTTTTGGGTGTCAAGGAAAATGTATGGCGTAACCAGTACAATATTTTCTTAAGGAATGTAAAGTAAATGTAAAAGGAGTCAAACAGTAAAGTAAAGTACAGATGCCCAAAATAACTACTTAAGTAGTACTTTAAAGTATTTTTACTTACCTATTTTACAGCACTGGTGTCAGGTAGGCCTAGTCTATATATAGCATGGTACAAATTATCCGTTGGTAGACTGAACAAACACTGTCATTCAAAATTTTGAATGACAGCACTTGTTCAAAATTGGCTCTCATGAGCATAGCAGGAGAACACTACCATAGCAAAAATCCAATTGGTTTTTGCTATGCTCATAAGAGCCAATTTTGAACACTGATGCATTTTGAAAGGTTTGACTGTGGAGCAGCTAAGATGCCCATAGGCAGCTAGCTGTGGGCCGGAGCTGAATAAATTAATTGAGGATGCCAAGACAGCAGGGAGGTGCCCATTGGGAGCTTATTGAAGGATAAAAGTCTACGAAAGCACAAGTTTGCAGACTAACACCCTTGACTACAGGTGAAGGATGAAACAAAAGCTACAAACACGTGCTTTTGTAGACTTGTATCATTCAATGTTACATTGCATCATCATAGCCTCGGCTCCCAATGGGAAACCTCTCAGAATTGCACTGGCTTCCATTTTCCCAAAGAAAATGGTAGTTCTTTGTTGGTTTTATTAGACATGGCAAAAAAGCCACTTGTTACAGTGTAGGTCTGCTCAGCAGTGTCTGGGTCCAGCCATGCCAAGATGGCATCATCATAGCCTTGGCTCCCAATGGGCAACCTCTCAGAATTTTCCTTATCACCTTCCTTGTTACATAATGCATGTCGCAAGCCAGCCTTCAGATACGTAGCTTGGCTAAGAGCATTGGTGTTAATAATACACTGTTTGAAGCCATACTGGTTAACTAGACACGCGTTTGACTGACAGGCGAGTTTGTTTAAGACAGACATTCTTTAGCCGTCTCTGCTTGTCCAGTTGTTGTCAGCTGTTTCTGTCACTATTGATCCCAAGCACAATGAAAGAATGGAAATCAGAGAAAAATGACAGCAGCCTTTACTTGACAAAATGTACAATTTATTAGATCTTTTAAACATAAAAACTACATTTCTGATGATGGATTGTACAGTTTATTGATAGGAAAATGGACAAAAACACTTTTGGCTCAGGAAATAGGAATACAAAGAGAATATCAGCGCACTTGGAGGATGTTTTCATCTATGATGGAGACCCCTGTGGCTATTACATTTATTATTAACATTGCTACAGGCCACCTGATCACTTGGCTTTGAAAATATGATTGGGCCTTTTCTGATAACAGGAGGAGTGTTGTAAACATGTAGAACAGCATGGCCTGGAGTGAAATAACTCTCTCTGTACAGCATGTGGTTTAGGCACGCTTTTGAAAGGGACTGCATCAGTCAACAACAAGTATAAATTCAAAAAGGGTAGGGGGTAAGATGGGGGGGGGTGTTGGGGGGGTGACTAGTGTTGGCTATCCAGCAGTCTGATGGTCTGGGGGTAGAACCTATTGACCGGTCTGTTAGTTTAAGCCATGATGCTCCTGTACTACCAGCGTCTAAGTGAGTGATGGAAGCGGGGAGGTCCCTGGTGATCTTGACCTTCCTGCGACCCCTCATGTTGTAGGTGTTCTGGAGGGCAGGCAGTGTGCACCTAATTGTGCGTTCGGCTGAGCGTACCACCCTCTGTAGTGCCTTGCGGTCAGCGGCGGTGGAGTTGCCATACCAGGCTGTGATGCAGCCCGACTGTATGCTCTCAGTGGTGCTCCTGTAGAAACCTGTGAGGGCCCTCTGGGACAGGCCGCACATTTCTTCAGCCTCCTGAGGTTGAAGAGTCGCTGTCGTGCCTTCACCACAGTGTCCGCACAGTGTCCGTGTGGTTCGACCATTTCAGATCCTCAGAATAGATACCCTTAAAACTAGCATAGAATAATACTGTATAATGTTTGACATTACACAGATGTTATACACAAGGAGACATGTATTGACTTATACATGATCTGTAAAAACAACGATTTTGCCTTGAGAGGAGAAACATTAGTGCCACTATGCCTCAGCCACAATCCAGTCCAAAGATGTCCCTAGATTTTAGGGTGCATCTCTTCCTTTTTCTTACGTATAGGGCTGAAAATACAGCACTGACAGCACTGACTGACACCTCCCTCTCCAGTAGATTATTTGTTGAATAGAGACTGGTAACAGCTGCCAAGTGGGGTGTGCTGGTGAGGGGCCTCCCGAGGACATCTTGACAGCATTGTCTGAGAGAGCCATGCGCCTGTTTTGCAGGGACCAGGGTGAACAAACACACCATTCAGCCAAGCGTTTGGACACTGGTCCTGTGGCCATGTGCATAACATTACAAAGAAACAGAAGAGCATCATATGATCCTCAACAGGAGATATCAGGAGATATCACTCCATCCCTCCAGCCAAATTATGGTGAGAAATAGGAGTTAACATTCCCTGTTGAATGATATTGAGGGCCCACAGAACTTTAGTCCCCAAAACAGCCATACACTCACAAGGTTACAGGAAAACCGTTAGATGTTTGTGGAATCATCCTAAGGCACATTCAAGTGAAACAGGGCTGTGTCGATGCTTTCCAAAGATTCTATTTTGCTCGTCATTGTTGCAGTAACTGACTTGTGAAATACGACTTACAGTATGTTCATATACTAATGTTGACTTTTTCACAAGTCAAGTGTTGATCTTTGTTTTGTTGTGGCAAACACCACTTTACATCTGAACTCCCTCACATTGAACTCTCGCTCACTAAGCGCTCACCCATCTTGTTTTTTCTTCTTCACTTTAGTTCACAATTGTCATGCTTTGAATATTTTGGCACTATGGGACGCCTCTCTCTAACTCAAGACTTTAATCGCTTTATTAATCCAGTTTAGTCTTCATCTAGTCTGGCCTTTGATGCTGTGCAGTGGGCTAGAGAATGTAGGAACGATGGATCATCAATGGAATGGAGATGTGGGTAATGAACTGAGGGACTGTGGCATGACTCATGCACTAGCGGAGGCCCATCTCTTTCCAGATATAAAAATATTAGAAGGCAGGCAAGACTGAATGTAAATACTTCCTAAATATATCCTAAGTGTCTTGCATTGTCTGAAAGACGAACTGGAAATGTAGGGCTGGAAAAGGAACTACAGTTAGGTTACATTCAAGAACATTGAACAGTGGAAGTTTGCAGCCAGTGTGATTGGTGAGAAGGTTTGCTTTAATGTGCCTAATCAATAACATCACTGACAGATTTAACACCTCCTAGAGTCTCTCCTGTAGCCACTGTAAACAGCCCTGAGAATTATTACAGTCTATTTTTTTGCAATTCACATGTGACAAAGGTCAATAAATGTGGCTTATATGCGCTTACTTGCCCAGGATCGAGGCATTCCTTGTAAGGTAACTGGAACCCAGGACCAGAGAGTAGATCTAGGTTGCTACGTCACAATATTTAGACAGAAGACAAGCAACAGAGTATTTGATAGTCAACACTTCTCTCCGTGTCAGCCACTAGGTTAAATACAACAGGCCAAATACACCACTTTTTGGAATTGAATGGAATGCAAGGCCCTAGACTACCTTTTTTAAATACATTTGACAGTTTGTCATTCAGCAACTACTTGTTACCAGGTCATTGTTGTCAGTATTGTGGCGAAAGGAGAAGGCTTTTCATTTGAAACTTATTTTTTCCCCCAATGTTATCCATCACACGAATTGTTAGAGCGTGTTGGATTGTCATATCAAAGTGTCCCATCCCTGAAGCTGGAGTATGATACTTAGACACACAACCCCTGGTGACTTTGCTGCTTGAAAGTACAATCTTTCATTTCTCACTAAGGCCTTTGCAGACTACCCTCCTGTTCTGCCATGTCTTCATGTTCATGTCCAGAAGACGTCCAGCATGGCTCTCATTATAAACTAGGAGGTACTGTACAGTACTCTCCACACAAGCAACACATGGTTTAGGTTTCACTGTGGCTCTGTTTCGCAGTAAGTAATAGGACTTTGAGGAGAGATTCTTAAGTGAGGACTTCGGTGCTCATTTGTTATGGCAGCTATGTTCAGCTATGTGAAATGTTTTCAGTGGTTTCAAAAGTGGTTGTCAGCACCTAAAGGGCTATGCACTTGGAATTATTTCGGTATCACATGCCATCTCGTCATGAGACAAACACAAGTTTGTCTCTCGCTTAGATGGATGAGAATCACCTCAAATGAATATTCAGAAAGTCTTGAAATACTTGTAAAATGCCTGTCGTTTTGAAACTGATTCATTTTAGAATCGGCCCAAATCCAGTCTTCTATAGTTTTCATTCTTGCTTGAACAGCATGACTGGAACAAGGACTAAAGTCTAGATGTAGCATCTTTGAGATAACACATTGTCAAAGTGATTACTAGGAGGCAGATGGTTAACGATATGTCCTGTGCAATGCAGGACTGGGCCTGTGATCTTATTTGTGTTCAGTTGATTAGTATCAAAGCAGTTTTGCAATGGCTGCATATTCTTTCCCAACATTTATTTTCCTGCACTTAAATAGCTGTCTGTGTACCATATGTCTCCCCTGAAACACAGTCCTTGAACTTTTGTCCATGATTTAAATGGAACAAGGTGTCCTATTAAAAGCCACATCAATTAATAATTCTCTCTAAAAGGAACCTGTAATACTTCTGCATTGAAAATGAATGTTTTGATGAATTATGCTTTAAAAGAGTCACTATAGTAGTGTTAGTCCAACGTCCAAAGTCAAGTATAGTTCATTTCAGATCTGAGCGCTATTTGTATCTACAGGTAACTGCCACAATAAATGAAACTCCAACAAAGAGTGTCTTAACATGGTGTTGGGCACTACGAGCCAGAACAGCTTCAATGCACCTTGGCATAGATTCTACAAGTGTCTGGAACTCTATTAGAGCGATGAGACACCATTTTTTCATGAGAAATTCCTTAATTTGGTGTTTTGTTGATGGTGGTGGAAAATGTTGTGTCAAGCGCCATTCCTGAATCTCCCATAAGTCTGCAATTAGGTTGAGCTGGTGACTGAGCCATGGCAAATGGTTAGCATTGCTGTCATGCTCATCAAACGACTCAATTGACCACTTGTGCCCTGTGAATGGGGTCATTGTCATCCTATGGGGGCATAGCCCTGGTAGACAAAACAATGACCAAAATAATGGCCTGCCCAGCATTTTTATACATGAGCCTAAGCATGATGGGATGTGTGAAAGCACCTGCTTTCAAAATACTTTGTATCCTTCAGTTAGTACATATTCATTGCTGTGATCACTTTTGAAATGGTAAGGTTTTCAACCAGTTCTGAATGACAAAAAGTAAGGCATGATAGGGGACTGACTCCTGTACAGGTATGTCAAACATTTGTCAAATACTTTCATTATTAATATGCATTCCTATAAAGTGGTCCAAACTACAATGAAAAAATCTTTAGAAGAACAAAATACTCTCATACATTATTTTGTTTAGGTCTCTTCTCTTTTGAGAATGTGTCTAAGTGTTGGGCTGTCATAAAGTGAACTCCTGAGTGATAGCATGGTTCAGTGCAGTTCAGCTAGAGTGCCGTTCCCTCTGCAGATGTTTCCATCCACTCAACGTACATGTAGTCCATGATGCAAGAAAACAAGCCAGATGGTACCAGCACAACCTCCGCCGCCCCATACAGTAGCTAGATCCATTCAGCCAATGAGGAAGTGAATGAGATGGAATAGGAATTGAAGTATACCGAGGAAGGTCTCCAGCCAACGAAAAGCACATGCCAGTTTCCCCTAAACCTGATAGTAATCTCCCAATGCTGGTTCTGAAGGATCACTGTGTAAAACTGTATTCATATCAGATGGCCTCACAAGGAATCATTTTGTTTAGTCTCTATAATCATTCGTATTCCCCAGTATGGGCGGCTTTGTCTTTGGCCTGACCAAAAAATCTCTTGAGGATGATTAACACATATAAGCACACTGAACTTATTAACTATGTTGTTTTATTGACAGAGGTGAAACTAGGAGACAGTGGTCTACATAATCCTCTGAGGTTTTTCCCTTCCTTAACCTCCAATCCCACAAACATGTTAGTGCCACTTGGGGAATGCATGGAAGTGTAGCATTGTATTAACAACCCATCTACCCTTGCTGATCAAGATTATAAACTGTTTAATAATATGCCAACAGTGAGTATAGAGCATGCAAAACATGTCCAAACATTTGTCTTCAAACGCGTCTGAAGGCTATCCACAGCTAACAGTACAAGGGCAATAAATCAGGCAAATGAAATATGACATTTACAATCAATAAATACTTTACATGGTCCCATCTAGCTTGGTTTAATGCATAATTAAAGTAGTCTAGGTAAACTCATAATGCACATGTAAAAGCTACAAGGGTTAGTAATGATGGGTTCAACCAGCACTGTTGAGGCTCGAGGTAATTCATTACTAATGAGTCCTACACCTAACTGCTTGATTGATGTTGACACATCATTAGTTATTACATAGTAACTATTGTGGGACTTTTTTTAACTCCAAAAAATGTGTGGTAGTGGAAGAAGTTTAAACATTTTCTTAAGCCAAGCAGTTAAATATAGTCAAACGTTTAATGTCGTAAAATAATTGGTCTGATTACTTTGATAGACTACTATATCAACCTTATTACTATGGATTGTTGGACATTTAGATCACACATTTCATTAGAAATAACTACACACTGACTACTACACTTTTATACTCTCTCCTACTAGAATACCACAGTATATTCAAATTGTAATAATAGAGTACAGAATACAAGGCATTGTTGAATATTTAAATGCATATATGTATTTAGATAAGAGCGGGATGTTAATGAAGTCCTCTCTGGGCTAGAGAGGGGGATTAGTGGGAAGAGGGACTACAGGCCGGAAAGGGGGAACCCCTTCCCTTAGAGCACCTCTTCCCCCAGAGGGGACACACAAGTTAACTGGACATATATTTTGATTTGTTTAACACTTTTTTGGTTACTACATGATTCCATATGTGTTATTTCATACTTTTGATGTCTTCACTATTATTCTACAATGTAGAAAATAGTAAAAATAAAGAAAACCCTTGAATGAGTAGGTGTGTCCAAACTTTTGACTGATACTGTAAGTGCGGACCACACTTACACACGACAGGAGCATTCCTGTCCTGTTTCAGAAAAATGCCTTGAAGTCTGAAGTTTTCACATGCAAGAAAACAACAACTAAGATACGGTTTTCCCTTTTAGCCTACTTATCAGATTCATCTAGTCTGTTGTTATTAGGGGTGTGACAACCTGACAATACTCATTTTCATATTTGTATCCGGAAATTGACAGGCAAATGTAAGTGTTTCTTATGCCTAAGTAGATGTTGGCAAAATACCTATCTCCCTGCAGGTTTATAGACAAAAAAGTTGCAGATTAGGAGCAGCAGGCAGAGGTGGGTGTGTGTGACTGTGTCTGTGTATCCTGTTCTCAACTTGCAGCGGGCAGACACATTTGCTGTCACTCAGTCAGAAAGGGCATCAGCGTTTCTTCTTCTTTCCCTACACTCGCTTCCCTTGTTTGATATTTTTCACATTGATAGGTTGCTAGCAAATGTCCTCACCTATTGATTTATCATACCATAGTAGCAGACTATCAGGAGGAAGAGCAATCTAAATGACCAGACCGAAACATGCGATGAGAAGTGATCTGGTGAAATATGAAATGCTCTATCCAATCAGAGCAGCAAGATCAATGTACAGCCCGCCGTTCTCTTTACAGACAGGCAAACTAGCCAGTTAAGTTATTTACCATACTGTGCACAATGCTGAGAAGGAGGATGCCGCGCTGTTGCCTTGGCTGCCTCCTTGGCAGCCTCCTTGGCAGCAGTATCTGCTTTCTTGGTGTTCACAATTCTTCATCATCATTACAATATAGTTCTAAATTCAATCACCCTCTTCACCATCCCCAGAAATGTTGCCTGCGCTTCCCCATGCGCTCCTTTGGGTGTGTGAGTATCCATAGCAACTGCTCTATTTGGGCTGCTCAATTACAAGACATGAAAGAGCTGTTAGCTGACGTTAGCTAGCTACTTTTTGTCACTCTAAACTCAGCCAAACAGCTGTAAATGTTGATTTGTAGCAGATAATTATTTTCCAGATTTGAAGAACAGATAAGTAGACCAAGATGTCATACCCTCTAAGATTTTGTCTAAAGTGCTGCAAAAGTTGTAAAAATGTCAGTTGTTTGGAAAAAGTCAGGAATGTTTTGACAGCTGTATCGTTAGATTGAGGAGCAGGTATATTTAAACTGATTTCAGATGTGAATAGCAGAGAACTAGAGGAAGATTTGTAACTTTTTGTCTTGCTTGTTGGGAAAGTGGTCAAAGTGGCTGATTTGTGTCAAAGTAGAATTTTACTAGAATGGCGCTGCAATGGTTATCTGCCTTTTTCCAGGCTACTTACCAATTATGCTATTTTGTGTGTTTTATTATTTATATTCTGGACATCAGAACAGCAATGACCTCAATTTGAATTAATATTTCTACTTCAACGAGTCTGCAGCGCAGGTCATACTGCTCACCCCGGACCAGGCCCTAGTATCCAAGACTCGGAAAAGCAAGAGACAGCATAATCAAATTTATAAAGCCCTTTTTACATCAGCCGATGTCACAAAGTGCAGTACAGAAACCCAACCTAAAACCCCAAACAGCAAGCAATGCAGATGTAGAAGCATGGTGGCTAGGAAAAACTCCCAAAAAAGGAAAGAACCTAGGATGAAACCTGGAGAGGAACCAGGTTCTGAGGGGTGGCCAGTCCTCTCCTGGCTGTGCCGGGTGGAGATTATAAGAGAACATGGTCAAGATGTTCAAACATTTAAAGATGACCAGCAGGGTCAGATATTAATAATCACAGTGGTTGTAGAGGGTGCAACAGGTCAGCACCTCAGGAGTAAATGTCAGTTGGCTTTTCATAGCCGATCATTCAGAGTTAGAGACAGCAGGTGTGGTAGAGAGAGAGTCCAAAACAGCAGGTCCGGGACAAGGTAGCACGTCCGGTGAACAGGTCAGGGTTCCATAGCCGCAGACAGAACAGTTGAAACTGGAGCAGCAGCATGACCAGGTTGACTGGGGACAGCAAGGAGTCATCAGGCCAGGTAGTCCTGAGGCATGGTCCTAGGGCTCAGGTTCGCCGAGAGAAGAATTAGATGGAGCATACTAAATTCACACAGGACACCAGATGAGACAGGAGAAATACTCCAGATATAACAGACTGACCCTAGCCCCCCGACACAAAAACTATTGCAGCATAATACTGGAGGCTGAGACAGGAGCGGTCGGGAGACACTGTGGCCCCGTCCGACTATACCCCCGGACAGGGCCAAACAGGCAGGATATAACCCCACACACTTTGCCAAAGCACAGCCCCCACGCACAGCCCCCACGCAATTCAAAGGCTCATACACGAGAGGTATGTGGCTGGGTCTACAGTCAATCACGGACTACAAAAGAAAAACCAGCCCTGTCGCGGACCACGATGTCTTGCTCCCAGACAGACTAAACAACTTCTTTGCTCGCTTTGAGGACAATACAATGCCACTCACACGGCCCGCTACCAGTACCTGCGGGCTCTCCTTCACTGCAGCCAACGTGAGTAAAACATTTAAACGTGTTAACCCTCGCAAGGCTGCAGGCCCAGACAGCATCCCCGGCCGCGTCCTCAGAGAATGCGCAGACCAGCTGGCTGGTGTGTTTACGGACATATTCAATCAATCCTTATCCCAGTCTTCTGTTCCCACATGCTTCAAGAGGGCCACCATTGTTCCTGTTCCCATGAAAGCTAAGGTAACTGAGCTAAATGTCTACCGCCCCGTAGCACTCACATACATCATCATGAAGTGCTTTGAGAGACTAGTCAAGGACCATATCACCTCCACCCTACCTGACACCCTAGACCCACTCCAATTTGCTTACTGCCCCAATAGGAATAGGTCCTCAGACGAAGCAGTCGCAATCACACTACACATTGCCCTAACCCATCTGGAGAAGAGGAATACCTATGTAAGAATGCTGTTCATCAATTATAGTTCAGCATTTAACACCATAGTACACTCCAAACTCGTCATAAAGCTCGAGACCCTTGGTTCTCAGCCCTGTCCTGTACTCCCTGTTCACCCACGACTGCGTGGTCATGCACGCCTCCAACTCAATCATCAAGTTTGCAGACGACACTACAGTGGTAGGCTTGATTACCAACA
Source organism: Oncorhynchus nerka (assembly GCF_034236695.1). Taxonomy (NCBI): domain Eukaryota; kingdom Metazoa; phylum Chordata; class Actinopteri; order Salmoniformes; family Salmonidae; genus Oncorhynchus; species Oncorhynchus nerka. The sequence goes on along the minus strand of NC_088405.1, from coordinate 27,752,829 downwards.
ACGACGAGACGGCCTACAAGGAGGAGGTGAGGGCCCTCGGCGTGTGGTGTCAGGAAAATAACCTCACACTCAATGTCAACAAAACAAAGGAGATGATCGTGGACTTCAGGAAACAGCAGAGGGAGCAGCCCCCTATCCACATTGACGGGACAGTAGTGGAGAGGGTGGAAAGTTTTAAGTTACTCTGCGTACACATCACGGACAAACTGAAATGGTCCAGCAGCAGCGCCTCTTCAACCTCAGGAGGCTAAAGAAATTTGTCTTGTCACCAAAAACACGCACAAACCTTTACAGATGCACAATCGAGAGCATCCTGTCGGGCTGTATCACCGCCTGGTACGGCAACTGCTCCACCTATAACCGTAAGGCTCTCCAGAGGGTAGTGAGGTCTGCACAATGCATCACCAGGGGCAAACTACCTGCCCTCCAGGACACCTACACCACCCGATGTCACAGGAAGGCCATAAAGATCATCAACGACAACAACCAACCGAGCCACTGCCTGTTCACCTCGCTATCATCCAGAAGGTGTGGTCAGTACAGGTGCATCAAAGTGAAGACCGAGAGACGGAAAAACAACTTCTATCTCAAGGCCATCAGACTGTTAAACAGCCATCACTAACATTGAGTGGCGGCTGCCAACATACTGACTCAACTCTAGCCACTTTAATAATGGAAAAATTGATGTAATAAATGTATCACAAGCCACTTTAGATAATGTTTACATACCCTACCCATAATCATCTCATATTGTAACGGTCGTCGTCGTCTGATGAGGAAGAATCGGACCAAAGCGCAGCGTGGTAAGTGTTCATGACTTTTATTAAACTGAACACTGAAACAAAAATAACAAAGTGCAAAACTAAACCGAAACAGTCCTGTCAGGTGCAGAACACTAAACAGAAAACAACTACTCACAAAACATAGGTGGGAAAAGGCTACCTAAGTATGGTTCCCAATCAGAGACAACGATAGACAGCTGTCCCTGATTGAGAACCATACCCGGCCAAAACAAAGAAATACAAAACATAGAAAAATGAACATAGAATGCCCAGCCAAATCACACCCTGACCAAACCAAAATAGAGACATAAAAAGCTCTCTAAGGTCAGGGCGTGACACATATGTATATACTGTATTGTATACCATCTACTGCATCTTGCCATCTTGATGTAATAAATGTATCACTAGCCACTTTTAACAATGCCACTTTATATCATGTTTACATACCCTACATTACTCATCTCATATGTATATACTGTACTCTATACCATCTACTGCATCTTGCCTATGCCGTTCGGCCATCACTCATTCATATGTTATTATATACATATTATTTTTCATTCCTTTACACTTGTGTGTGTATAAGGTAGTTGTTATGAAATTCTTAGGTTAGATTACTTGTTAGATATTACTGCATGGTCGGAACTAGAAGCACAAGCATTTCGCTACACTCGCATTAACATCTGCTAGCCATGTGTATGTGACAAATACATTTGATTTAGAGGGATATATATCTTCAACCAGCAACCTAATACCATGAGAGAAGGTCGAGTATAGCCCACGAAGATCTCCAACAAATCACGAAACTGAGGGGGGCGCCAACCCGGACGGAAAGATCACGTCAGTGACTCAATCCATTCAAGTGACGCATCCCTCCTAGGGACGGCATGGAAGAGCACCAGTAAGCCAGTGACTCAGCCCCTGTAATATGGTTAGAGGCAGAGAATCCCAGTGGAGAGAGGGGAAACGGCCAAGCAGAGAGCAAGGGCGGTTCGTCGCTCCAGTGCCCCTGGGCTAGACTACACTCAATCATAGGACCTACTGAAGAGATGAGTCTTCAATAAAGACTTAAAGGTTGAGACCGAGTCTACGTCTTTCACATTGATAGGCAGACCATTCCATAAAAATGGAGCTCTATAGGCGAAAGCCGTGCCTCCAGCTGTTTGCTTAGAAATTCTAGGGACAGTAAGGAGGCCTGCATCTTGTGACCGTAGCGTACATGTAGGTATGTATGGCAGGACCAAAAATCAGAAAGATAGGTAGGAGCAAGCCCTGTCTGCGCATTACGCCCTGAATATATTCTACCATGCCCAGAAACCTGCTCCTCTTATCCTCTGCCCCGAACGCTCTAGGCGACCAGTTTTGATAGCCTTTAGCCGCACCCTCATACTACTCCTTCTCTGTTCCGCGGGTGATGTGGAGGTAAACCCAGGCCCTGCATGTCTCCAGGTACCCTCATTTGTTGACTTCTGTGATCGAAAAAGCCTTGGTTTTATGCATGTCAACATCAGAAGCCTCCTCCCTAAGTTTGTTTTACTCACTGCTTTAGCACACTCTGCTAACCCTGATGTCCTTGCCGTGTCTGAATCCTGGCTCAGGAAGGCCACCAAAAATTCAGAGATTTCCATACCCAACTATAACATCTTCCGTCAAGATAGAACTGCCAAAGGGGGCGGAGTGGCAGTCTACTGCAGAGATAGCCTACAAAGTAATGTCATACTTTCCTCTGTCCTCTGGCAGTCTCTATGGGGGTGCCACAGGGTTCAATTCTCGGGCCGACTCTTTTCTCTGTATATATCAATGATGTTGCTCTTGCTGCTGGCGATTCCCTGATCCACCTCTATGCAGACGACACCATTCTATATACTTTCGGCCCGTCATTGGACACTGTGCTATCTAACCTCCAAACGAGCTTCAATGCCATACAGCACTCCTTCCGTGGCCTCCAACTGCTCTTAAACGCGAGTAAAACCAAATGCATGCTTTTCAACCGATCGCTGCCTGCACCCGCATGCCCGACTAGCATCACCACCCTGGATGGTTCCGACCTTGAATATGTGGACATCTATAAGTACCTAGGTGTCTGGCTAGACTGCAAACTCTCCTTCCAGACTCACATCAAACATTTCCAATCGAAAATCAAATCAAGAGTCGGCTTTCTATTCCGCAACAAAGCCTCCTTCACTCACGCCGCCAAGCTTACCCTAGTAAAACTGACTATCCTACCGATCCTCGACTTCGGCGATGTCATCTACAAAATGGCTTCTAACACTCTACTCAGCAAACTGGATGCAGTCTATCACAGTGCCATCCGTTTTGTCACTAAAGCACCTTATACCACCCACCACTGCGACTTGTATGCTCTAGTCGGCTGGCCCTCGCTACATATTCGTCGCCAGACCCACTGGCTCCAGGTCATCTACAAGTCCATGCTAGGTAAAGCTCCGCCTTATCTCAGTTCACTGGTCACGATGGCAACACCCATCCGTAGCACGCGCTCCAGCAGGTGTATCTCACTGATCATCCCTAAAACCAACACCTCATTTGGCCGCCTTTCGTTCCAGTACTCTGCTGCCTGTGACTGGAACGAACTGCAAAAATCGCTGAAGTTGGAGACTTTTATCTCCCTCACCAACTTCAAACATCAGCTATCCGAGCAGCTAACCGATCGCTGCAGCTGTACATAGTCTATTGGTAAATAGCCCACCCATTTTCACCTACCTCATTCCCATACTGTTTTTATACTGTTTTTTATTTATTTACTTTTCTGCTCTTTTGCACACCAATATCTCTACCTGTACATGACCATCTGATCATTTATCACTCCAGTGTTAATCTGCAAAATTGTAATTATTCGCCTACCTCCTCATGCCTTTTGCACACATTGTATATAGACTGCCCCTTTTTTTCTACTGTGTTATTGACTTGTTAATTGTTTACTCCATGTGAAACCCCTACAACTCATCCAGAACGCCGCAGCCCGTCTGGTGTTCAACCTTCCCAAGTTCTCTCACGTCACCCCGCTCCTCCGCTCTCTCCACTGGCTTCCAGTTGAAGCTCGCATCCGCTACAAGACCATGGTGCTTGCCTACGGAGCTGTGAGGGGAACGGCACCTCAGTACCTCCAGGCTCTGATCAGGCCCTACACCCAAACAAGGGCACTGCGTTCATCCACCTCTGGCCTGCTCGCCTCCCTACCACTGAGGAAGTACAGTTCCCGCTCAGCCCAGTCAAAACTGTTCGCTGCTCTGGCCCCCCAATGGTGGAACAAACTCCCTCACGACGCCAGGACAGCGGCGTCAATCACCACCTTCCGGAGACACCTGAAACCCCACCTCTTTAAGGAATACCTAGGATAGGATAAAGTAATCCCTCTCACCCCCCTTAAAAGATTTAGATGCACTACTGTTCCACTGGATGTCATAAGGTGAATGCACCAATTTGTAAGTCGCTCTGGATAAGAGCGTCTGCTAAATGACTTAAATGTAAATGTAAATGTGTTGTCTGATCACACTGCTATGCTTTATCTTGGCCAGGTCGCAGTTGCAAATGAGAACTTGTTCTCAACTAGCCTACCTGGTTAAATAAAGGTGAAATAAAAAAAAATAAAAAAATTAAAAAATGCTTTGTAGGTTAGCAGTAAAACCTTGAAATCAGCCCTAGCCTTAACAGGAAGCCAGTGTATAGAGGCTAGCACTGGAGTAATATGATCTAATTTTTTGGTTCTAGTCAAGATTCTAGCAGCCGTGTTTAGCACTAACTGAAGTTTATTTAGTGCTTTATCCGGCTAGCCGGAAAGCAGAGCACTGCAGTGGTCTAATCTAGAAGTGACAAAAGCCTAATACATTTTTTTTGCATCATTTTTGGACAGAAAGATTTTTGCAATGTTACGAAGATGGAAAAAAGCTGTCCTTGAAATATTCTTGATATGTTCGTCAAAAGAGAGATCAGGGTCCAGAGTAACGCAGAGGTCCTTCACAGTTTTGTTTGAGATGACTGTACAACCATCAATATTAATTGTCAGATCCAACAGAATATCTCTTTGTTTCTTGGGACCTGGAACTAGCATCTCTGTTTTGTCCGAGTTTAAAAGTAAAACATTTTCCGCCATCCACTTCCTTATGTCTGAAACACAGATTTCCAGGGAGGGCAATTTTGGGGCTTCACCATGTTTCATCGAAATGTACAGCTACAGTGGGGCAAAAAAGTATTTAGTCAGCCACCAATTCTGCAAGTTCTCACACTTAAAAAGATGAGAGAGGCCTGTAATTTTCATCATGGGTACACTTCAACTATGACAGACAAAATGAGAAGAAAACAAATCCAGAAACTCACATTGTAGTATTTTGAATGAATTTATTTGCAAATTATGGTGGAAAATAAGTATTGGGTCAATAACAAAAGTTTCTCAATACTTTGTTATATACCCTTTGTTGGCAATGACAGAGGTCAAACGTTTTCTGCAAGCCTTCACAAGGTTTTCACACACTGTTGCTGGTATTTTGGCCCATTCCTCCGTGCAGATCTCCTCTAGAGCAGTGATGTTTTGGGGCTGTTGCTGGGCAACACGGACTTTCAACTCCCTCCAAAGATTTTCTATGGGGTTGAGATCTGGAGACTGGCTAGGCCACTCCAGGACCTTGAAATGCCTCTTACGAAGCCACTCCTTTGACTATACTATCAACGGGACCTGAACAACTGTATTAAACTATGTTCTCTGAGTCGTGGCTGAACAAAAACATGGATAACATACAGTACATATAGCTGGTCTTTCTATGCATCGGCAGGATCGAACGGTACCCTCAGGTAAGCTCAAGGGGGAGATGTGTTTTTCTTTGTTAACAACAGCTGGTCAGCAATCTCTAATGTTAAAGACGGAGTTAGAATACCTCATGATAAGCTATAGACCATATTATTTACCAAGACAGTTTTCATCTATATTGTAGCTGTCTTATTTACAACCACAAGCCAATGCTGGTACTAAGACCACACTCAACAAGCTGTATAGGGCCATAAGCAAAAGAAAATGCTCATCCAGGGGCAGTGCTCCTAGTGACCGGTGATTTCAAAGCAGGGAAACTGAAATCCGTCTCACCAAATTTCTGCCAGCATGTCACCTGTGAAACTACCAGCAACAAAACACTAGTTCACCTTTACTCCATATAGAGAAAAGCATACAAATCTCTCCCTCCCCCTCCATTTGGCAAATCTGACCATAACTCTATCCTCCTGACAGAGTTATGATCAAACAGGAAGAACCAGTGATGCACTCAATACGGAAGTGGTCCAATGAAATGGATGCTAAGCTACAAGACTGTTTCAGTAGCACAGACTGGAATATGTTCCGGGATTCATCCGATGGCATAGAGGAGATTATCACATCAGCCATCGGCTTCATTAATAATTGCATAGACGAAGTTGTTCTCTCAGTGACCATATGTACATTTCCCAACCAGAAGCCATGGATTAAAGGCAACATCCACAGTAAGCTAAAGGCTAGAGCTGCAACGTCAAAAGAGCATTACACTAATCTGGACGCTTATAAGAAATCCCACTACGACCTCTGCGCCATCAAACAGGCAAAGCATCAATACAGGACTAAAATCAAATCCTTTAAATTGATGCTTGTCAGATGTGGATGGCTTGCAAACTATCACGGATTACAAAGGTAAACCCAGCCGTGAGCTTCGCAGTGACACGAGCCTACTGGAAGAGCTAAATGCATTCTATACTCACTTCGAGGCAAGCAACACTGAACCATGCATGAGAGTACCAGCTGTTCTGGACGACTGTGTGATCACTCTCTCTGTAGCCGATAAGAGTAAGACCTTTAAACAGGTTAACATTTACAAGGCCGCAGTGCCAGATGGATTACCAGGATATGCATTCAAAGCATGCGCTGACCAGCTGGCAAGAGTCTTTACTGACATTTTCAAGCTCTCCCTGACCAAGTCTGTAATACCTATATATTTCAAGCAGACCATAGTCCTTGTGCCCAAAAACACCAAGATAACTGTCTATTGCCCTGTAGCACTCACATGTGTAGCCATGAAATGCTTTGAATGGCTGGTCATGGCTCACATCAACACCATCATCCCAGATACCCTAAACTCACCCCAATCACATACCATCCCAACAGATCCACAGATGACACAACCTCTATTGCACTCCACACTGCTCTCTCCGACCTGGACAAGAGGAAAACCTATGTGAAATGTTGTTCAGATACTACAGCTCAGCCATCAACGCTATAGTGCTCTCCAAGCTCATCACTAAGCTAAGGGCCCTGAGACTGAACACCTCCCTCTGGAACTGGATCCTGGACCACCCCAGGTGGTGAGGGTAGGATCAACACATCTGCCTCGCTGACTCTCAACACAGGACCCCTCAGGGGTGTGTGCTTAGTCCCCTCCCATACTCCCTGTTCACCTACGACTGTGTGGCTGGGTACGACTCCTACACCATCATTAAGTTTGCAAACAACATGACGGTGGTAGGCCTGATCACCGACAACGATGATGCAGCCTATAGGGAGGAGGCCTGTTATTGTGGTGCCAGGGAAACAACCTCTCTCTCAACGTCAGCAAAACAAAGGAGCTGATTGTGAACTACAGGTAAAGCAGGGCCGAGCACGTCCCCATTCACATCGACGGGGCTGTAGTAGAGCGGGTCGAAAGCCCCACACACCAACATAGTCATGAAAAGGGCACGATAACGCGTCTTCCCCCTCAGGAAGCTGAAAAGATTTGTCATGGGCCCTCAGATCCTCAAAAAGTTATACAGCTGCACCATTGAGAGAATCTTCACTGGCAACTGCTTGGCATCCAACCACAAGGCTCTACAGAGGGTAGTGCATATGGTTCAGTACATCAATGGAGCTGAACTACCTGCCATCCAGGACCTCTATACCAGGCAGTGTCAGAGGAAGGCCCTAAAATTGTCAGACTCCAGCCACCCAAGTCATATGCTGTTCTCTGTGCTACCACCCGGCAAGCGGTACCTATGCAACAAGTCTGTAACCAACAGGACCCTGAACAGCTTCTACCTCCAAGTCGTAAGACTGCAAAATAGTTAGTTAAATAGTTGACCAAACAGCTACCTGGACTATCTGTAATGACCCATATCACATATGCTGCTGCTCTGTTTATTATCTATCCTGTTGCCTTGTCACTTTATTCCTAGTTATATGTACATGTCTACTTCGTACCCCTGCACATCAACTCGGTATTGGTATATAGCCAAGATATAATTTCTTATTGTGTATTTGTTATTACTTCTCTTATTTTTCTCTGGATTGTTGCGAAGGGCTCATAAGTAAGCATTTCACTGTTAGTCTACACCTGTTGTTTACCAAGCATGTGACAAATAAAATGGTATTTTATTAGAATGGAATGTTGGAAGTCTGGGAGTTGATGATGTCACAATGGGACCTTTAGACTGTTGAAGAAATCCGATGAGAATGAATGAAGATGGACAAAAAGTTTAATCATTTAAAAAGTATAATATATAATAACAAGTTGTATGCAAGCCCACTGTTCCTGACCGCTCTGCTCGTCTTAAAGTTTGAATGATGTTTCTAGCAAGCCGCACTAATGAACTCAATGTATTAAATAGTAAGTACTGTCACTGACTGCCTGGGGGCCATTGAGGAACAGGACGAGAGTAACTAGTCCTGAATGTGTTACTTAATGCTTCACAGAGCTTGGTTTATACGTCACTAGCAGTGACAGTTGAGGTAATGTGATATTTTGACATTCTCTCCAATTCAGTATCCAAATACTTAACTGAGGAATCCTAACAAAATATAGGCTCGTATTTGTGTGTGGTGTCTGTTGTGATAACAATATCTGCCTGTCGTCCAGTCAGGTGCAATACCTTACATATTCCACATACCACTCCTACATGGGTACACATAGACTTCAGTGTAATTGTGTGTAAAGTCAGGAGGCAGACAGCCTATAGTACTTATCATACAGTACAGGCTAATATTAAACACATACTTAATTGTATAATCGGGGCACAGAAACAAAGCTTGAAAACATTTAATCTAGAAAAACAACCAGATACTGTGTATATATAATGTCAAATAATATCTGTGTGCCTTCTGTAGTTTATAATATACATCTGGGTGAACCAGTAGTGTATTTTCAAAGTCAGTGTATAACAAGATAAGGGACAATTTACTCCAAACTATTGATTTTCCCGACAGTAACGGATGTTCTGTCATTGGCTCTGACCCACAGTCAAATAAAGCAGACGACGACGTGAAGGCCATGTTAAATCTGGTTGGCAGCTGTGCACTGCTAAATACAAACATGTTTACACACACACACACACACACACACACACACTCAGCAGTGAGGCTGGTGGTGTTACATTAGATAAGGTAACATGTCACCAAGTCACCATGGTGATGAGGGGTCCTCCTACTGTAGACTGCTATTTGTTCCGTGTGTCAGAAGTCTTTCGTGGTAGAATGGATACTTCAGAGTACCATTCAGAAATGTTCTTATAGAATAGATGTTTCGGCGGTTGTCGGTCTTCGCATCCCAGGTTCACATAATTTCAAGCTGCAGACTAGTAATTAGTATTGAAAATTTGCTCTTATTCTGTCTCGGTCGATAATCTCAGAGTTTAACCATTTCCACCGTGTAGCCAATGCTCCATGTGGTATGGTTAGGAGTTCATCAACCATTACAACCTTAGCTTAAACTGAGATTTTTGTGGTCTCTATTCAAACCTTTGCCCCCTCAGCTGACCGAGGTATACATGGTCTGAAGAGGGTTTCTTCAGGTGGGGTTTTTATTCGGAACAGTAGAAAAGGGCTGTCCCATGACGCCAGATCAATAAACTTTAAAGGAAATACATTTCTCTCATATTAACATCATTACATAATTTCACAAATAGTTGAATCTTTACTCATTCATTTTATACAATAATTAGACGCAAACCTCATAATGGAGGCACCTCTATAAACATAGTTATGGTAATGTGGCTGTATTGTCTTTTATGAGGTCACAAACATGAAACAAAACGGACCGGGTCGTAGCTGGATTCTCCACCGACCATTTACACATTCTGCAAAACATGGAGATTGTTCAGTTCTCCTGGTTCTGTGATGTAGAAGAAGTTCCTTTGTTCTCTCTATGTGTCTCTTTCTGCATGGCCAGGGGGAGAGAGTCTCCTCCAGGAATTTATGACCTGATAGAACAGAGCCTAGGTGTAGGAGAGGAGAGAGGGGGAAGGCACTCGCTATAACCAAAGAGGGCCACGTCATGACAGGAGTTTCCTCAAATGCCAATCACTATGTTTCCTTGTAAGGTCATTACTTATGACTCCTGGATAAGCTGATCCCTGCCACTAAACATGTCTCAAGATGGCCTAGCCTACTGTAGCTTCCCCACATATAGCTCATGTATACATCATAGCATAACACTATCTGACACCTTTTGACACCTCACAGTTGAGTTATTTACGCTGAAGATTCAATCATTGTTATGTACCAGGAAGGACTGTAATATAGCTACAGGTTTTAAGGCAATTTGATAGTTGATAATGAGGTAGGTGTGTTTTTCAAATCAGGACAGAGCTATCCCACATACACCAGTTCAACATTAAGTTTTAATTTACATTTGATTGAGTTGTCAACTAAAGTGGTTTTAAAGTGAAATCAACAAAAATGTGTACCATATCATTGAATTTAGGTTCCCAAAATTCCTTTACGTTGATGACTTTTTGCAAATCCAATCAGTTTTCATGTTGATTCTACGTCATCACATAATTTTTTGTTGTTGTTGAAATAACATGGAAACAATGTTGATTCAACCAGTTTATGCCCAGTGGGATGAGATGTTGAGGGCATAAAAGAAGATGGTGCTATGGGAATAGTGTTTTTAGGGATGTGTCTGGTTATGGCTGGAGGTGAAGCAGCAGGGATACGCACCATGGTGGAGCTATATTGGGGTCTTGCTGAAGTCACAGTCTGCACTGGGGCCTGGGGCGACACTGGACGCTCTGTTGTGGGCGACTGGGGGGCCTCTGTCTGCTGCAGGGTTTGGGGGGGCAGGAGCAGCACTGGGGTCAGGGTGTGGGGTTTGGTTCGGAAGTGGAACTCTAGATGTAAGGTTTACGGTGTCTCTGACTGGGTTTCAGCCCTGATACCAGCACTGGCCCATATATTTTTTGCTGAGTGAAAGCAGTATATTTTAAGACCGCACATGAGGTCATTGTTAGCAAGAGACATACACTGTTTGATTGATTAATACTAGTGGCAATGCTAGTATTGTCCCAATGGGCAAAGACGTCAGCTCAATGTCTCGTTGGTTGATTTGTCAACTAATCTGAATTCAACGGGAAAATCAACAAAAAATCTTTTAGGTTAAAAGTTGGGTGAAAAAAATAAGAAATAATTTTATGTTGAGTTTTCAGTTTTCCATGTTGATTCAACGTCATCACATATCATTTTTTAAATTGAAATTACGTTGAAACAACGTTGATTGATCCAGTTGGGGTGTAAGGTGACCATTGGGGTGTAAGGTGACCAGATTTTGGAAATTAAAATCTGGGTGTAGCTAAGCGAAAGGTCCATGGGGCGACGCACAATTGGCCTAGCATCGTCCGGGTTAGGGAGGGTTTGGCCGGTAGGGATATCCTTGACTCATCGCGCACTAGCGACTCCTGTGGCGGGCTGGGCGCAGTGGACACTAACTAGGTCGCCAGGTGCACGTTGTTTCCTCGACGCATTGGTGCGGCTGGCTTCCGGGTTGGATGCGCGCTGTGTTAAGAAGTAGTGCGGCTTGGATGGGTTGTGTTTCGGAGGACGCATGGCTTTCGACCTTCGTCTCTCCTGAGCCCGTACGGGAGTTGTAGCGATGAGACAAGATAGTAACTACAATTGGATACCACGTAATTGGGGAGAAAAAGGGGGTAAAATAAATGTAAAACATTTTTTTTAAATGCATTACCCCTCCACAGTTTCCCTAATCTTAGCCAATCTAATCATTTTAGAATCGCCTATGTACTTTCTGGCCATGGGGATGGTTGTTCATACAATGTTTACAATGCATACTGATCAAACATTCTCATTTAAACAAGTTTTTGTACAGGAATAGCCATCAAATCTGATTGCATACAGTGTTTGATTATTAATATCAGCCTCAATTTAACTTCAGAGACAGAGATGCTTTTTTTCTTTCTGAAAGCTAAGCTAATTGGAGACATTTTCGGGGACAACTCTAGCTGGGGACAGGACATCAAAATCAGGGACTGTCCCTGGAAATTCTGGGATGTCTGGTCATCCTAGCATTGTGACCTCATTATGTAGCTATTATAAATAACTGGATTGTTGAATGGATTAATGCATTGAATGGACTAATAAATTGAATGGACTAATAAAGTTAATTGTATGTGTGTGTAGACAGACGCACCAACTCCCCATGGGTCTACACAACAATAAAACCACACAACATGAGGAGTATCCTGCAAAGCAGGCTAGATCTACCCAGGGTTTTCTAAAGCTTGCCAGCTTCAGTTAGTTTACATTCCAGCTCACGCTTCATACATAATATGACGGTGGATATTGCTGATGCTAACGCTAGTGGGCTTATAACTGCGCGTGCATGTTGCAAATGGCTGGACGAACACCGAACTCTTCATTGAGACAATACTAAAACGTCAATCCATGGGCGAGTCACTGCCACATTTGAATTTGTGCAGAAATCAAAATGAAAGAAAAGTTATCTAGCAAATTCATTTACATTTTACATTTAAGTCATTTAGCAGACGCTCTTATCCAGAGCGACTTACAAATTGGTGCGTTCACCTTAAGACATCCAGTGGAACAGCCACTTTACAATAGTGCATCTAAATCTTTCAAGGGGGGGAGGGGTGAGAAGGATTACTTTATCCTATCCTAGGTATTCCTGAAAGAGGTGGGGTTTCAGGTGTCTCCGGAAGGTGGTGATTGACTCCGCTGTCCTGGCGTCGTGAGGGAGTTTGTTCCACCATTGGGGGGCCAGAGCAGCGAACAGTTTTGACTGGGCTGCGCGGGAACTGTACTTCCTCAGTGGTAGGGAGGCGAGCAGGCCAGAGGTGGATGAACGCAGTGCCCTTGTTTGGGTGTAGGGCCTGATCAGAGCCTGGAGGTACTGAGGTGCCGTTCCCCTCACAGCTCCGTAGGCAAGCACCATGGTCTTGTAGCGGATGCGAGCTTCAACTGGAAGCCAGTGGAGAGAGCGGAGGAGCGGGGTGACGTGAGAGAACTTGGGAAGGTTGAACACCAGACGGGCTGCGGCGTTCTGGATGAGTTGTAGGGGTTTAATGGCACAGGCAGGGAGCCCAGCCAACAGCGAGGTGCAGTAATCCAGACGGGAGATGACAAGTGCCTGGATTAGGACCTGCGCTGCTTCCTGTGTGAGGCAGGGTCGTACTCTGCGGATGTTGTAGAGCATGAACCTACAAGAACGGGCCACCGCCTTGATGTTAGTTGAGAACGACAGGGTGTTGTCCAGGATCACGCCAAGGTTCTTAGCGCTCTGGGAGGAGGACACAATGGAGTTGTCAACCGTGATGGCGAGATCATGGAACGGGCAGTCCTTCCCCGGGAGGAAGAGCAGCTCCGTCTTGCCGAGGTTCAGCTTGAGGTGGTGATCCGTCATCCACACTGATATGTCTGCCAGACATGCAGAGATGCGATTCGCCACCTGGTCATCAGAAGGGGGAAAGGAGAAGATTAATTGTGTGTCGTCTGCATAGCAATGATAGGAGAGACCATGTGAGGTTATGACAGAGCCAAGTGACTTGGTGTATAGCGAGAATAGGAGAGGGCCTAGAACAGAGCCCTGGGGGACGCCAGTGGTGAGAGCGCGTGGTGAGGAGACAGATTCTCGCCACGCCACCTGGTAGGAGCGACCTGTCAGGTAGGACGCAATCCAAGCGTGGAAATTCAGCAGGCTATGGTGTGAAATAGGCTTTTAGAAAGGCTGTCTTTAGTGTATTACTTATCGTTAATGTTGTCTTTTGTGTGCTTATCAATGCACAAGCACCTTTTTCCCCCACTCCATTAATATTTTTTTTATTATATCATACAAATGTGTTACAATACCTGCATTTTAAAATGCCTTCTGTCATCACTAAATGTGTAATGTGATATATTTTAACATAACTTTCTTTTTACACTATTTTTGGGGGATTAATAAAACATTTAATCAGTCTGCTTCCTCAAATGAAGGGGATGGTGAAGCAATCTTTGCAAGAAGGAGGGAACCTGATTTAATTGGTCCTTAACTTGCTGCTCAGTCATTTAATTCAGGATAAGTGGAGTTAGCCTGCACCGGACCAGGTTAGTTCTGAAAGATTCGTTGCCATTGAAATTTACCTGGCTTAAAGGTGAGACACTTTTATATGAACTCAGAGCTGGCCAAAGTTACCTCGCTAACTCCTCAAACCTGTGATGTAGTAAAACCCTCTGGACACTCCAATTTGTTATGTCCATCATCCATTTTGTATGATATCTTACTAATTACAATTCAAATGATATGTTACGAATTGCAAATTTGTACAATATATTGAGAATTGAAAACGTATGATATGTTACGAATTCCAATTAGTTTTTTTGCTAACGTTAGCTAGGTGTGTAAGGTTAGCTAGGCTAGGGGTTAGGGTTAGGGTTAAGGATAGGGTTAAGGATAGAGTTAAGGGAAGGGTTAGCTAACATGCTAATAGTTGCAAAGTAGCTAAAAAGCAGTACGTACACTACATTAACAAAAGTATGTGGACACATACTGCTCGTCAAACATCTAATTCCAAAATCATGGGCATTATTATGGTTGGTCCCCACATTGCTGCTATAACAGCCTCCACTCTTCTGGGAAGGCTTTCCACTAGATGTTGGAACATTGCTGTGGGGACTTGCAAATGAATTACTTAAAAATCATACAATGTGATTTTCTGGATTTTTGTTTTAGATTCCGTCTCTCACAGTTGAAGTGTACCTATGATAAAAATGACAGACCTCTACATGCTTTGTAAGTAGGAAAACCTGCAAAATCGGCAGAGTATCAAATACTTGTTCTCCCCACTGTATTTAGTGTCGTTGCAAAGTTGCTAAAATGCAGATGTTGTCCCTGATGAGATTCTAACACGCAGCCTTTGGGTTGATAGACGTTTGCGGTATATGCCTAATTATCCACCCCAACCAACCACTTTCGTGTTTGCCTTAATTAGCCTTCTGTCTTATGCAACCATACCAAATGTAACATATCATACTAATTTGAGTGTCTCTGATTTACATTTACTATGTTAAGTTTACGCTGAACAACATCATAACACAATTACGGTAATATAACACAACACCCTCAGACATCATGCTCTTTGTATATACATACACTTTGAGATGTGAAAGCGACCGTGTATGAGCGGACTGAGGAAGCTTTCAGTGCTGCAGTACAGTACAGTCTTTTTCTCTGACCGTGTCCACGTTCATGACAGACTCTGTCTTCAACACATCTGTCTCTACTCACACTGTAACTGTGACATCATCCTCACAGCAGAGCTATGGACCCTCCAGGCTGCACTTTTGCAGGGGGACTTGAATAAATAAATAAAAATCAACAACGGGCAACTGTTTGAAAAGCCTGACAGAAGCCAGGAAGCTGTCCTAAAGTGCTCATTCAAGGAAGGTCAAGATAGAAAATGGAAAATGTATCTTTTGCTTTTTGGATACGAGCATATAACTCAAATTGTCATCGTTGTGCTTTGGACATTTCCATGTAAAAGGACCCATGAGCACCAACATGTGAAGTTCATAGGAGCATGTATGTCAAACAGTGTGTCAAATATAGAGTCTATATATAAATATATATATATATGGAATCATGCATCATTTTGTTACCGGATGTATGTAAATCCACTTCACTTACTGTAGTTCAATAACCAAACTTTATTTTTTTCAAAGTCAAGGTGTCATTGTCATAGCTGACACCTGATTCTTTCTGTAGAGATCTTTGAATCTTTTTGGAAAACATGGTCACATCAAAAACTGAGGGGGATTTTACCAAAATTCTGTTACCAAGCTTTGCGTATGCACAGTTCCTCCAATAAATGTGTTTTTGTAAAATGTTCAGTTAAATTGTTAAAATTAGTCCTTGTGCAAAAATCTATGGTTTTTGTTTGGCAACATTTTGTGAACAATACGAATCTCAGCATCATTCCAACTCCATGCAATTGCCCCTTTCCGTTATTATGCTTAAATGTAGGCCACTAATAGCAGAGAGCGGTAATCACCAGGGAGACAGGAACGGTTGAGGAGACCATTGACGTGTCATCCTTGGTTGTCAAGGAAACTTAGCTGAATGGGGTCTGGTGGCCTTGGATATAATGTGCACTGTGTACTTCTGGCCATCTGTTGCATTCAATTATATTTTTTTCCCAAACATCTGCTGCCTGCAAATTAAAATGCTGCAAATTAAAATGTCGCTAATTTCAATAGTGCATGGAGCATATGGTATATTTGTAAATGCAGCATAATATTTAGAGTTGCTATAATACAGTATTCAGTTCGGAATGTGTGGGTATTGGTTTACATTGGTTGGACTCTTGAATTGTGTCCTTGATGTGTTCTGTGTGTGACCTCTGTACCAGGAGCTGTCCTTCAGCACCACCAACCACAACAGAACCCAATGGTGGCTCACACTCACTGCTTATTCTTGTTGGACCGTAGCTGAAAACTGAGTCCTGCTTAAAACTATTTGTTTGTTTAATTTACTGCAGTGGGCTAAATCATGGTCACACCGACTGGTTCTTGGTAGTCTTAAACAAATTTACTTTGAAACAAAAGTATACACTTCACACACATGGTTATGGGCTTAAGAAAAATAAGACACCTGTACCATGTCACATATAGAGTTTAAATGTATTCAATTGTGAGTTTGCATCCCAATATTCCACGTTATATACATCACAAAAGATTGAACTATAACAAAACCATTGAACATAGAAACACCGGACCCACCCCCCAAAAAATGATTATGACATTTTGAAAAATATGAATAACATTCCACCTATGAGGCCACTAGAGGGCAGTTTGGTCATTTGACTGCAGGAAAGGGCTACTGGAATTAGATGCATACATACAGTGCATTCGAAAAATATTCAGACCCTGAATACTTATGTAAATATGATATTTCAACTTTTTATTTTTAATAACTTTGATAACATTTCTAAAAACCTGTTTTTGCTATATCATTATGAAGTATTGTGTGTAGATTGATGAGGGAAAAAACAATTTCATTCATTTTAGAATAAGGCTGTAACGTAACAAAATGTGGCAAAAGTCAATGCGTCTGAATACTTTCCGAGTACACTGTATAATGGTTTGTGTAACATTTTCCCCTATCAACACAGGTCAATACGTATGAATACTTTCTGAGTACACTGTATAATGGTTTGTGTAACATTTTCCCCTATCAACACAGGTCAATGCGTATGAATACTTTCCGAGTACACTGTATAATGGTTTGTGTAACGTTTTCCCCTATCAACACAGTCATCTAACGGCAAATATGTTCTGCCTTTTGAGAAATTCATGCAAATTAAATTGGCGGAGAATGAACTTGCAGCCAAGCTAATCCTCATCCCTGCCTGCTGAAGTTGTTCTCTTTTCTTCTGTTTCAACGTCCACCATATGTCTGTCAGCTTTGCAGGGAATACCATGGATGAAGTCATCTCCAACCATTTAATTTTATTTATTTAACCAGGTAGGCAAGTTCTCATGTCTTAGCTATTTTTCTGTCACGTTCACATTCCAGATATTTAGAAAGGGCAGGTCTGCATCTGCCAAATGTTTACCTCATAATGCACTACATAAACCTAGGTATCAATTAGGTCATTTGATATAACCACAGTAAAACATAAACAATCTTCTAAAACATTTTTTTATCCATAACATGTTTTACCAATGTCACATCCAATTTTATGCCAATAACTGAAACTGTGAAACCCTTGATTATTCACAACCCATTTACATGCAATATATTAGTCTTATAGTCTCAAGTTATTTATGCTTTAATTTATTAAAATAACTATTACTGCTACACCCATTCTGCTCATGGCTTAGTGATGAAGTTAACAACATCTCAACAAGGCACAGCTGGTTGCCAATGATCTAACCCCACCTTGTGTTTCATATACAAATCACAGCCTTGTAGTCTAAAACCCCACAAGACTAACTGGGATTGCCAGGGTCTTAGTTTTAGTAAGGTCCACTAAAACAGCAAATTTGGAGGAAAGCAAAAACAAGCAAAAATGATCCCACTATTATCACCTTGGTTGCTGTATCTTTATTCACCTCAGTTGATCTTCAAAAATATAGCCTATTAGCTTTACAATTAGCCTCCATACATTAACTACCATTAACTCAGCAACAGAATGAAACTATAATGTATAACTATAATGTAATATGCACAGAGGGATCTGATAGCAGAAGCAGTATTGGAAAATAACTTATCTTTGGATCCTTCTAAAAACCAGTTCTTTGATAGGATTATATGGTGGGGACGCTATATTGATGATGTTTGCCTGCTCTGGATTGGCCCAGAAGATGAATGTATTTCCTTCCGCCAATACCTTAACAGCATTAACCCTAATATCAAACATCAGTAAAATTAACAAAAGTTGTTTGCACACATTGATCTTTAGAAAGCTTACAGATGGGAGTACCATTCTGAGGGCAGACAGCTTCCAGGCCACAAGGCTAAAAGAGAACATTCCATATGGCCAAATCCAAAGAGTCCGTAGAATTTGTTATCAGGAAACAGATTACAGTGTGAAATCTGCTGAATTGCAGAATCGCTTCTAGAATCGGGGATACAGCGCTCAGGTCCTGAAAGATGAAGGTATAAGGGCCGGACGACTTGACCAATGGTTTTGAGCCCCACATTTGAGTCCCACATGGGCTTACCTGTTTTTCATGTTATTTTTGCATTAATACGTGTCACATATCAGTTTGCAAACAATGTAAAAAAATAAAAATAAATTATTGAGTCAATAAAGCTGCATACAAACATGGTCTCTTTTTTGCTTTCTTGAGTATGGCAGCTCTAAAATGCAGGCGTTTCAGCCTAGCTCAGTGCTTTCTGTGGTGGTGGGTCAGCCAGCGGAAAATACAGAGTGTAGGTGTTGGTTATCTTCTCTAGTTGTGCCATGATTAGCTCAGTGTTCTGTCACTCATGGGGACAGTACGTCACCGCCAAGTCTAAGGGTAGACCTCGAAAATTCAAGCCCCTTGGCTTGAGTTATTCAATTCAAGCCCCTTAGAGTTACATTAGAAGTGCCCATCCAAGAAGACCAAGGTCAAATCAATGGCGTCAAGTCACATTATGTAGCTTTGATTGGACTGATCATATCAACATAATACTTTTCAAATCTTAGCTAGCAGTCATTATAATGAATCAAGTCGACAATCTACTGGCAAATCATTTTTAGTCCTTGTCATATGAAGATAAATATTGAAGATAAATTGTAGATAAAACGTATTGGTGCCCATCGGCCATTGGACATAAACATTACACAACAACTTGGAAATCGCAAATTCAACAATGAGTGGTTTGGAATGAATCAGTGGCTAACTGCAAGCATTGCAAAGCAATGCTTTAACAAATGCACATTATACCAGGGGCATTGGTAGACACAATGTAAGTAACCTATTTTATGTCCCTCTAATTTCCCTTAATGCCTCTGCTGATCCTACAGCTATTGTATGCACAATCATCTGCCTATGAACCAGATTTATGCTGTTAGCACTGAGGCGGTGTGCCCTAGTATGCTTCATTAATGAAACAAGCAATCATCCCAGAAAAGTACTCAAAATAGTCCAATTTATATATGTAGCTTAAGAAACAAGGTTAATGAAATTAATAACAGATGACATTAATATTCTGACTCGGACACTCACTTAGACAATACCTATATAACATTTACAGAAAAGACAGAAATGGGAGGGAGGGGATACCTAGTCAGTTGTACAACTAAATGCATTCAACTGAAATGTGTCTTCTGCATTTAACCCAACCCCTCCGAATCAGAGAGGTGTGGGGGGCTGTCTTAATCTAAATTACGGATTGCCTCTTATCTGCTCGCTGCCAGACAATGAGTAGTTTGGAAGGAATCAGTGACTGTGGCTAACTGCAAGCATTGCAAAGCAATCACTTGCCTGCTATACAGTGGAGTGGCTGTGTGGTCCCGAATCTGGGAATAAGTGTCTCTTTTCCAAGTTTAAAATTATAAACATTCAACATTGGCCATGCTGTCAATGAAGCATGATTTGTGCCGCACGAAAAACAACTGTTAACTTGGAATTGCGAAAACTTGACTTCAGTGAGTTCAAGACAACAGGGGATAGTGGAAAAAACATACTACGACTGGGAAATACGTTTTGAACGGTCATCCTACTCTGAAATGTAAGTCAGGAACTCTTTCAACCGGAAGATCAATGACGTCATCATGATTCAACCTTATTTTTTTCAGAGTTCTCAGTTGCCTTGAAAGCACCATAAATCCAGAGAATGCCGGACTTTGATGACACAATTTGCCCACGAAGGACCGCCGTGCCACCTTCTTGTTCAAGTGAGCACAACAGAACAAGGTGTCCAAAAATATATTGTATGCTGCTGAATAAATTATTTAATATGCCAGGGAAATATGTATACTGTGGTTAGTAAAGATATACTAAGTGTATGTTGTGTAGTAAGCTGATAGTTGCCCATATGCCTCACCCTAATCATTTGGTCTATTTGCCCCTCTTAATTTTGCCTACTGTTCTGACTTGGTGGTGCACATGTTGCCTTTAACTTGTTTTAGAAATGTAATCATATAATTTTGTAAGGGCTTTCACTGTCTGCTTTTATGCCCCCTTTATTTATCCTACGGTTCTGACTTGGTGTACAGGGAAAACACTGTAAGAACAGCCTGTGTTCTGAATTCTGTTGCTGTACATTTCAAAAGTGCTAAACAAATAGTTATATTGACTACCTCCATCCTAGCTTGCTCATTAATGTCTTAATCGAAATTACGGATTGCCTCTTATCCACTTGTCATCCCCCTATACCATAGTTTGTACATCTCAATTGATGTTGGGACTGCTGTTGAGACAGCTTTATGTACACCCTAACAGTTTGTTGGCACCGTTTGCCACCGTTATAGTGCAATTAATGTAATGTTTAGTGTTGTGTTGTGTAGTGGCTTTACTGGCATGCATTCCACTTTTATAAAAAATAAAAAAAATCCCCACCAAGAAGTAAATCAAATCAAATCAAATCAAATTTTATTTGTCACATACACATGGTTAGCAGATGTTAATGCGAGTGTAGCGAAATGCTTGTGCTTCTAGTTCCGACAATGCAGTGATAACCAACAAGTAATCTAACTAACAATTCTAAAACTACTGTCTTATACACAGTGTAAGGGGATAAAGAATATGTACATAAGGATATATGAGTGAGTGATGGTACAGAGCAGCATACAGTAGATGGTATCGAGTACAGTATATACATATGAGATGAGTATGTAGACAAAGTAAACAAAGTGGCATAGTTAAAGTGGCTAGTGATACATGTATTACATAAGGATGCAGTCGATGATGTAGTACAAGCTGAAATCGCCACTGCACTTGACAGAGAGGACTTGTTGAAAAGGGGAGCACTTCGGGATGCACCAGAGAGAGTGTACTTTGTTACAAAATAAAGCATTGAAGCAGAGAACATTAACATAATCCCTAAAAATAATTGAGGAATCATCCAAAGTGATACGCTACTACACTAAGTTTATCCTGAGCCATAAGCTTTACCCTAAATGACAAATTAGTCCACAGTTATCTTCCGGGTGACTCTCAAAAAACTTGGCTAGACCACAAACCCAGTGCAACCACTTCAGAAATAATACATATTTTGGTGACAGCTTCTAAAATGTAGTTTCAAGTCAAGCATTTCATTAACTGCAAATACACTCATGTCATCTACACATTGGAATGTCCACAGTGCAAGGTGTTCTATATTGGATGAACAAAGAGACGCCTCCAAGACTGCTTAGCGGAACACAAATATACCATATGGGTAGGCAATGAAGACAACACTATGGCAAGGCAGTCCTTAAACGATGGCATCCCAGCCTCCCTACAAGCTATGGATTTTGATCATGTTTAGACCCGAATTAGATCAGGGGACCATCTTAAACAGCTAAACCAAAGGGAACGTTTTGGGACTTACAAACTATAGAACACTAAGTATCCTGGTTTAAATGAAGATCAAATCAAATGTATTTATATAGCCCTTCTTAGATCAGCTGATATCTCAAAGTGCTGTACAGAAACCCAGCCTAAAACCCCAAACAGCAAGCAATGCAGGTGAAGAAGCACGGTGGCTAGGAAAAACTCCCTAGAAAGACCAAAACCTAGGAAGAAACCTAGAGAGGAACCAGGCTATGAGGGGTGGCCAGTCCTCTTCTGGCTGTGCCGGGTGGAGATTATAACAGAACATGGACAAGATGTTCAACTGTTCATAAATGACCAGCATGGTCAAATAATAATAATCACAGTAGTTGTCGAGGGTGCAGCAAGTCAGCACCTCAGGAGTAAATGTCAGTTGGCTTTTCATAGCCGATCATTAAGAGTATCTCTACCACTCCTGCTGTCTCTAGAGAGTTGAAAACAGCAGGTCTGGGACAGGTAGCACATCCGGTGAACAGGTCAGGATTCCATAGCCGCAGGCAGAACAGTTGATAAGATATGGATTTCTCACCTTTCCTGTAGGGTCGTGAGAAGTCCCTTTGCTGTCATCTAGTGGACATATTGCTCTATTGCCCTCAGCCATGTTTAGACTCTTGTGGTCTATGTAAAAACATTTTTTTTATTTAATTTGACCTTTATTTAACTAGGCAAATTAAGAACAAATTCTTATTTACAATGACGGCCTACACAGGCCAAACCCCGGACATCTCTGGGCCATTTATGTGTCCCCAAAAAATGTAATTACAAATCAACCCTTGTTACTGTTCCCGAGTCAATCAAGGCCCTGATTGGTGAACCATTGATCCATTCAGAACTCTTTGTTTGTCGGCAAGGTTAGGGATACTCACACAGTGCTTCTAAAATGTAATGTTTGACACACTTGAGTGTTCATTTACAGTGCATTCTGAAAGTTTTTAGACCCCTTCTCTTTTCCACATTTTGTTATGTTACAGACTTATTCTAAAATGGATTAAATAAAAACATTTCCTCATCAATCTACATACCATACCCCATAATTACAAAGCAAAAACAGGTTATTAGAAATGTTTGCAAATGTATTAAATATAGAAACAGAAATACCTTATTTACATAAGTATTCAGATCCTTTGCTATGAGACTCGAAATTGAGCTCAGGTGCATCCTGTTTCCATTGATCATCCTTGAGATGTTTCTACAACTAGATCGGAGTCCACCTGTGGTAAATTCAATTGAGTCGACGTGATTTAGAAAGGAACACACCTGTCTATATAAGGTTCCACAGTTGCCAGTGCATGTCAGGGCAAAAAACAACCTATGAGGTCAAAGGAATTGTCCTTAGAGATCTGAGACAGAATTGTGTCATTGCACAGATCTGGGGAAGGGTACCAAAACATGTTTGCAGCATTGCAGGTCCCCAAGAACAACAGTGGCCTCCATCAGTCTTAAATAGAAAAAGTTTGGAACCACCAACACTCTTCCTAGAGCTGGCCAAACTGAGCAATTGGGGGGGAAGGAGCTTGGTCAGGGAGGTGACAAAGAACCCGATGGTCACTCTGACAGAGCTCCAGAGGTCCTCTGTGGCGATGGGAGAACCATCCAGAAGGACAACCATCTCTGCAGCACTCCACCAATCAGGCATTTGTGGTAGAGTGGCCAGACGGAAGCCACTCCTCAGTAAAAGGCACATGGCAGCCCACTTGGAGTTTGCCAAAAGTCACATAAAGGACTCTCAGACCATGGGAGACAAGATTCTCTGGTCTGATGAAACCAAGACTGAGATATTTGGCCTGAATGACAAGCATCACGTCTGGTGGAAACCTGGCGCAAGCCCTATGGTGAAGCATGTGGTGGCTGCATCATGCTGTGGGGATGTTTTTCAGCAGTAGGGACTGTGAGACAAGTCAGAATCAAGGGAAAAATTAATGGAGCAAAGTAGAGAGAGATCTTTGATGAAAACCTGCTCCAGAGCACTCAGGACCTCAGACTGGGGCAAAGGTTCACCTTCCAACAGGTCAACAACCCTAAGATTAAGGTATCGTTAGAACAATAAAGAAGTAATAAAACTGACCTTCTTTAGACTAGTTGAGTATCTGGAGTATCAGCATTTGTGGGTTCGATTACAGGCTCAAAATGGCTAGAAACAAAGAACTTTCTTCTGAAACTCATCATTTTATACTTGTTCTGCGAAATGAAGGCTATTCCATGCGAGAAATTGCCAAGAAACTGAAGATCTCGTACAATGCTGTCTACTACTCTCTTCACAGAACAACGCAAACTGTCTCTAACTAGAATAGAAAGAGGAGTGGGAGGCCTCGTGTACAACTGAGCGAGAGGACAAGTACATTAGAGACTCTAGTATGAGATACAGATGCCTCACAAGTCCTCAACTGGAAGCTTCATTAAATAGTACCCGCAAAACACCAGTCTCAATGTCAACAGTGAACAGGCGACTCCGGGATGCTGGCCTTCTAGGCAGAGTTCCTCTGTCCAGAGTCTGTGTTCTTTCTTTCATTTTTATTGGCCAGTCCGAGATATAGCTTTTTCTTTGCAACTCTTTTTCTTTGCAACTACGCCATCCCATCTGGTTTGCACTTAGTAGGACTATCATTTGTTTTTCAACAGGACAATGACCTAACACACCTACAGACTATGTAAGGGCTATTTGACCAAGAATGAGAGTGATTAAGTGCTGCACCAGATGGCCTGGCCTCCACAATCACCCAACCTCAACCCAACTGAGATGGTTTTAGTTGAGTTGGACCGCAGAGTAAAGGAAAAGCAGCCAACAAGTGCTCAGCATATGTGGGAACTCCTTCAAGACGGTTGGAAAAACATTCCAGGTGAACATGGTTGAATGCCAAGAGTGTGCACGCTGTCATAAAGGCAAATGGTGGCTACTTTGAAGAATCTCAAATATTAAATATATTTTGATTTGTTTAACATTTGTTTGGTTACTATTTCATTCCATATGTGTTATTTCGTAGTGTTGATGTCTTCACTATGTAGAAAATAGTAAAAAATAAAGAAAAACCATTGAATGAGTAGGTGTGTCCAAACATTTGACTCGTACTGTATATTTAAGCAAAAAGGCACGAGTGGGTGTGGTATATGGCCAGTATACCACAGCTAAGGGCTGTTCTTACGCACAACACATCGTGGAGTGCCTGGACACAGCCCTTAGCTGTAGTATATTGGCCATATACCACAAACCCCCGAGGTGCCTTATTGCTATTATAAACTGGTTATCAACGTAGAGTAGTAAAAATACATATTTTCTCATACCAGTGCTATACGGTCTGATATATCACGGCTGTCAGCCAATCAGCTTTCATGACTCGATCCACCCAGTTTATAAATATATAACGCTGGTAGAGATATGCTTCTGAAATTAATATAAAGGATTACTTGAAAAAGTAACTTTAATAATATTACAGTATTTGAAGACAGTAACTCTTTATATTACTCTGTTACTGTAAGTAATATATTACCCTCAACACTGGTCCCAAGTCATTCTGTTGCAATTTGTCTCATTTTCACATTAAAACTTGGAGATTGAACTCTGTGTTGTGTATTGTTTTGGTATCGATTGTATCATCATTGCTTAAATGGTAAATGTGAGAAAGGACATACAGGCTATTGTAAATATACATATTTCAGATATTCTGAGAATATGGCAACCATGTTCTTGGTATGTTTCTGTCAGAGGCAACACTACCACCTGGGCCATTTTACACATAGAAATGCAATGATGAGAGCTAATGTGATTCCTTATCTGAGACACATTTGTTTTACATGCTATACTGCGGTGTGGATTTCAAAAAGACGAGAGATGCTCACCTATCTAGAATTCTACTGATTCCCATCCTTCAAAGATAAACTCATTTTAATTAGATAAGATAGGTGTTCTTTAACTGTTGCCAAATAATTACATTAACATGCAGTTGAAGTCGGAAGTTTAAATACACCTTAGCCAAATACATTTAAACTCAGTTTATCACAATTCCTGACATTTAATCAGAGTAAAAATTCCCTCTCTTAGGTCAGTTAGGATCACCACTTTATTTTAAGAATGTGAAATGTCAGAATAATAGTAGAGAGAATGATTTATTTCAGCTTTTATTTCTTTCATCATATTCCCAATGGGTCAGAAGTTTACATACACTAAATTCGTATTTAGTAGCATTGCCTATAAATTGTTTAACTTGGGTCAAACATTTCGGGTAGCCTTCCACAAGCTTCCAACAATAAGTTGGGTGAATTTTCTATAGGATTTTCTATAGGATTGAGGTCAGGGCTTTGTGATGGCCACTCCAATACCTTGACTTTGTTGTCCTCAAGCCATTTTGCCACAACTTGGAAGTATGCTTGGGGTCATTGTCGATTTGGAAGACCCATTTGCGACCAAGCTGTAACTTCCTGACTGATGTCTTGAGATGTTGCTTCAAGGTTGGGATGGTGTTCTTCGGCTTGCAAGCCTCCCCCTTTTTCCTCCAAACATAATGATGGTCATTATGGCCAAACGGTTCTATTTTTGTTTTGTCAGACCAGTGGACATTTCTCCAAAAAGTACAATCTTTGTCCCCATGTGCAGTTGCAAACCGTAGTCTGGCTTTTTTTATGGCGGTTTTGGAGCAGAGAGCGGCCTTCCTTGCTGAGCGGCCTTTCAGGTTGTGTCGATATAGGACTTGTTTTACTGTGGATGTAGATACGTTTGTACCTGTTCCCTCCAGCATCTTCACAAGGTCCTTTGCTGTTGTTCTGGGATTGATTTGCACTTTTCGCACCAAAGTATGTTCATCTCTAGGAGACATATCGCGTCTCCTTCCTGAGCGGTATGACGGCTGCGTGGTCCCATGATGTTTATACTTGCAAACTATTGTTTGTACAGATGAATGTGGTACCTTCAGGTTTTTAGAAATTGCTCCCAAGGATGAACTAGACTTGTGGAGGTCTACATTTTCTTTCTGAGGTCTTGGCTGATTTCTTTAGATTTTCCCATGATGTCAAGCAAAGAGACACTGAGTTTGAAGGTAGGCCTTGAAATACATACACAGGTACACCTCCAATTTACTCAAATGATGTCAATTTGACTATCAGAAGCTTCTAAAACCATGACATCATTTTCTGGAATTTTCCAAGCTGTTTAAAGGCACAGTCAACTTAGTGTAAGTAAACTTCTGACCCACTGGAATTGTGATACAGTGAATTATAAGTGAAATATTCTGTCTGTGAACAATTGTTGGAAAAATGACTTGTGTCATGAACAAACTGTAGTTTTGATAACACAAAATTGGTGGTGTTGTTGAAAAATGAGTTTTAATGACTCAAACATAAGTGTATGTAAACTTCCGACTTCAACTGGATATTGCTAAGAATATGAGAGGAGAGAGAGTCCTCTAGCGGCTCTCGGATTCTGGCCACCAGCACCAATAACAAACACCCTAACCACTGTCCCAATAGGGAATTTTTCTAGGGCATGTGCTTATTGGGCCAGTATAGTTAAGTGTGAGCAATAGGGTGAATGTCAGCTCTGTTAAATCAAATCATATTTTCTTCATCAAATGAATCAAATTCAATCAAATGTATTTATAAAGCCCTTCTTTCTTCAGCTGATGTCACAAAGTGCTGTACAGAAACCCAGCCTAAAACCCCATACAGCAAGCAATGCAGGTGTAGAAACAACGGTTGTAGCCTTCCCGTAAAATGCTTGTTTACGTGCCCTTCCCAACGATGCGTATGAGCCCTTCCCAACGACGCAGATTAAAATACAAAATTTTTTAATAATGTACACTCAAGAAAAACTTAATGTGCCCTATTATATGTGTATAGTTGTATAGACAACTATACAGAAAGCCCTTAAATTGTTGAAATATGTGAGAGAGTAGTACAATTAACTGATAATGGACACAGACATGGTGACGTAGCAGGAATATCTAAATGACGTGAACCGAGAGGTTGTGAAGTTAAATCCCAGCTGAAGATATGTTGAATAATAATTACTGTATAAATGAACATGCATGACATTTTTGGGGTTGGTGAGAACGTTTCTTTGGGACCATCAGGCGACATCTTGACAATTCTTGCAATGTTCCCATGAAACATGTCTAGTTCATTAATATATTTCTTACATTCTGCGAACATGGCAACCAGTCCCTGAATTTCTACCCTCAAGTTTTCAGAGCAAGAGAAAACAATCTGACAATTAAGACTTAAAGAAGTCACAGTAATACCATCAGGGGGCACTGTAAAGCCACAGAGTTGCAGGTATTAGACATTGTAGGTCTATGTAATTTTAACAGCTGTCATTTTCACAACAATCTTTGTATCTGATATACATCTTCTTCTTTTCAGAAAATAAAAAGAATCCAAATGAAATTAATGATAAAAAGGTCTGGTTGATAGGTTGGAATCAAAGGTTATGGTGTCTGGAATATGCAAATCTGTCATGCACTGGCAACTCCCTGGGTGTGGATCACTTATTAAAATAATAGTTGGGAGGGTTTATGCAAATGAAGCCAAATCAAAGCAAGCATTCCCTTGGCTGGTTCCATTGCACAAGAGAGGAATTTGTGACTGAAACTGTGCCTGATATTGCTGTGTGGTGTAGCTACTACACTACTACTGTAGATAATCAGAGATCACCTGTGCTAGTATTAAATTAGGAATTCATGTTTTTTTGCTGCCAGGGTGTTCCAGACAAAAGCTTCTCGGCAAGTTTCATTTCCCGTTGGGTGGATTGACAGATTTGTTGGAGAGAAAGATGGATAATATCCGTTGTGGCCAAAGGCTGCTGTGAAGTAGTCTAACACAGACCCTGATTAAGCCTCTTGAGATCTAAAGAGATTGTGGGTCTTAGCAGAGAGAAAAAAACAAAGAGAATTGAACAGGCAGCAAGAATGGGGATAGGCTACAAATTGGATTGCATGAGATGCCTGTGGCTTCTGGGGGTACTATATTGTATGCCGAGGTTCCAAAGTGCTGATCTGGAGTCTGTTTTGCTTTCCTAACCTTCTATCATTTACAATTAGTATTTGGGAAGGGGATAGTGATCTTAAATCAGTTTTAGGATCAACCTCTGCCTTGAGTTATTGTCCGCTGTGTATTATAATTCTAGGTGATTTATCCTAGATAGGGAGTGTCCATGAGTTACAGTATGGCTTTGTGTATAAAGTATGACATTGAGGTCTAAATTGGACCTCTTGACTTGGGTTTGTGTTTACTCAAGAGTCTTGATGCTAATGTGAACACGACTGACATATGAAACCAACCCTGCCATCCACATCACATATTCCAATGCCAATTTGGAGAGCAAAGGTGAGGCCTTGGTGTTCAATATTTATATTTTGACAGCAAATGAAGTGAAAAGAGCAGAGGTCAATGTATTTCTCACAGACAAATATGCTAAATATGCAGTTTTGTAGGCTAAATGTCACTAGCCAGTCAAGGCCCCCACCATACATTTCCTCAGTTTGGAAACTTTTAGGTTTTTGAACAGCAGTGAAAATAGTAACAACATTTTACCAGTATCAGTTGTTGCTTATTAAATATTGTTGGTATTTAAATAGGAAATGTAGGGTCTTATTCTAGAGAGTGTGTCTGTGATGTGGGCAGTTTACATTAAGTGCAATTGCCGTCATTAACAGATCATGCAATAAATGAAATGAGCATAGATTGTATTTCCGTCATTGCCTCTCAAAGCATTTTCAATCAAGAAATATGTAGACATTGTAGAAACGCAATCTCCATGCCTCTTTCTGTCTGTATTATGGCAGCAAGGTTCAAGCTTTAACAAAATCACTCAAACTCATTTCAGCATTTAACCCAATCAGAAACCACAGTATAACAATAGATCCAAATGGACACTTAGACTGTCATGAAGACAGACTAACTTCACTTCCTACTTCAATACTTTCTAATGTGAAAGCAGAGGCGCTAATACTGCCTAATGTGAATCTAAGGGGCTTCCAAATTACAAAGTCTGATTGAATTGTTAATCAATTACAGGAATGACAAGTCCATTTTTATGAATGCACAAAATAAAATGTCTAGGGGCTGCTGATTCAATAGTATGCAGTTAGCAAGTTAGCAAGCTCATTGTTTAGCTATTACGTAACAATATAATGCCTATTCCCTGACATCCCTTGTTACTCTGCGAAGTAGGCTACTTTATGCATTATTGTTTATTGAGGTAGCATATTGTATAAATCTACAAAACAGTTGATTTAAGATTCATTACGTAAGTATAATGTCCTTTTTAAAAAGAGAAGATTCAAAATCGGAGAAAAAAAACAATGTCCTGGTACGCTCAAATGGGCAAAAACTGTAAGACCATAGAGACTTGGTATAAGGTTCTCCTTTTCTTCAAGAATTCCCTGAGTTCCCTGGTTCTTCAAGAGTTCCCTGATTTTTAATTTAGTAAGTGGTGGCCATTATCCCCTTAGTTTTTCTGCCAGATTATTAAATCATTTAGAATAATGTATGTTTTGATGTCTTTTGCGATAGTAAATTGCATTTATAAAGGTTGGCTTTTAGATAGTTGTCAGACCATGCATGGACCATAATACCATCATCAATGGAGTTTAAGTTATTGAGTACAGCTCAATAATGGCCTGGTCTTGATGAAAGCAGGACCTCATAAAAACCTTCAGAGGAGGGCAATCAATGTGCTTTCATCCCAAGGCCGGATATTGCACTCACACTGCTCAGACGATATGAAGGTACCCCCCTAGAAAGCCAAATCATTAACATCAAACTTGTACAAAGAAATCTAAATGTCAGTATGCCATGGACAGACTAGTACTGGAGCCTTGCACCTTGTAATTCTATAAAATCCACTCAATGTACTGTAGGCCTATTTTCAATACCTGATTGAACTGCATTGACATTTTACCATAAATCGAAACAGGATCATTGAACGTTTTGGATTATGGCATTTGAAGTGTATTTAAATGGCATTTGGATCATTCTTGAATTGTGGAGGCATGTGCAGCCCTTTGCTTTGCAACCATTAAAAACACTTTATAATGACAGTTACACATCATACACACAGCAAATTCTCCAGTGTTAAAAATGCAAATGTAAATATAACACTGAGAGTGTTGAAACAACACTGAAAGTGTGGAATCTATGGACCCTTCTACACACTGGAACAGTATTAAATTAACACACTGCTTAGTGTAAAGCCTTATTCAAATGTTTCCCAGAGAGCCTTGCCTTTCGAGTAGATTGTAGAGTTACCATCCATGACTGTATTTATAAGTGACAGAGACATGGTTGTTGCATTCATCCACTTTTGGTCCAATGGACTTCAGCAAGTCAGACCTTAAGCGAATACGTTTAATATATCTATTTAACATTATACCATATATATTTCATAAGGCCTTATTTTGAGGGCCTAGTTTTACCCTAATACATGGGCCTGAAACTCTTACACATCACTTTGAACCAAAACCACCCATCATTATCATATTTCCCAGCATGCTCTATTGCATGTAGATTGTTTTTTATTGTCTGTTTCAATATCTATGTTTGTGCATGTACATTGATTAATTAATCTTATTTTAAACAAAAGTACATAACATATTATAGCATATATTTTAACCAGGCTTTACACTAAGCAGTGTGTTAATTTAGCACTGATTCCATGAGTATATGGGTCCACAAACTCCACACTTTCAGTGTTGATTCAACACTCTCAGTGTTATTTTTGTATTATTTTTTAACACTGGAGAATTTGCTGTACATATTTTGGTTTATATTGAACTGTTTATGATTAATAAAATATAATGCAAGTCCTTCATATGGCAAAACCTATAAAGTACTAATGACAAGCCATTTGTCTTGTTGCAGTAGTGCTGAGTAGAGTTGTAGTGGCATGTTGTGGGGATTTAGAGAAAGAAAGTAAACCAAATCAGTAAGTATATTGTATAGATCCACAAAAACAAAGAATGCTATTAAAATACTTTTTTTTTTGTTATTTAATACTGTATGTGTCCCTTAGTATTATGTCATTGGTGGTACCGCCATGAGAATCACTAATTACAAAGATATACACAGACCTTGAACATTCCCTCCAGTGGCAAACTGTAATCAGGGAGGGTCTATATTAAAGAAATGTATTAGCTAATCACACCCTTTTAGTGTGTTATAAATTTGAGGATTCCATGATAATTTGGTGTCTAAATTCAAAACTGTCCTTGGTGTTACTCAGGAAAATTACACTGTGGGGAAAATGATGAGCCATATCGCACCAGCCCAGGACGTCCACATCTGGCTTCTTCACATGCGGGATCGTCTGAGACCAGTCACCTGGACAGCTGATGAAACTGAGGAGTATTTCTCTGTAATAAATCTCTTTTGTGGGGATTCCTTTTAAATGATTGGCTGGGCCTGGCTCCCCAGTGGGTAGGCCTGGCTGCCCATTCATGTGAAATCCATAGATTAGGGCCTAATGAATTTATTTCAATTGATTGATTTACTGTAACTCAGTAAAATCTTTGAAATTGTTGCATGTTGTGTTTATATTTTTGTTCAGTATACATTCATTCAGAATGAGATGATGTACCCAAATACATTTTAAATAAAATTAAACTACAGCCAAACTGTAACTACAGCCAGGGTAATTAATAGTAAACCAAGTCACATTTTTTTATCCAATCTGAAATACATATTCCATTAAGCATAATCTACATTTAAATCATATTGACAAGATGTTAATCAATGAATTCGTCTGTTCTCCTTGATATTATACCTTTTGACCGAGGATTTAAAACAAAAAAGGCCAAGACATGTTTCTGATTGTTTCATTTTCATGTTTGAAGAGAGATCTACATTGATCTAATCATCTGACTGATATTTATATTACACTTTCAAACACTCAGTTGTCTACTTACAATAAGCTTACAATAAGCTTCATTCAGACAGCTTGCTGTGGCATCAAATCCTTAGATTTGCAGCATTGACTGCCACCTATTGAATTTTCTCAGTGAGTTTGTTCCCATTCTATTGATGTGACAGATGTGAAAGTTTTGTTATTTTCAGAGTACAGTTCCTGGAAAAGTATGAATCTCTATTTAACAACTGTGTCATGCACATTGTCAAAGGTTTACATAGATGTGATGTTATTTGTGAAGAGCAAGTCACTCGGTTTCTTTGAGATGATCCAAAAAGTGTTCAAATAAGATGACAGATGTGGACTCACTGTACTGAGGATGGAAGTCTAAAGGCAAAATGCTCTGGTTGTGAACTGCATTAAAGCTTGCTTGAAGTTGATGAAAGCTGTAATGAGGGAAGTGCTAGCCCCAGTACTACTAAATAGTGTAAACAAATTCAGAAAAAAAATGAAATGCTGGAGGGTCATGTCAGGATGAGCCTGCAGAAAGGGTACCACATGGGGGAGCAGGATGTCTTCCCTGTTATGCACAGCGTTGAGATTGCCTGCAATGACAGCAAGCTCAGTCCGATGGTGCTGTGACACACCGCTCCAGACCATGACGGACCCTCCACCTCCAAATCGTTCCCGCTCCAGAGTACAGGCATCGGTGTAACGCTCATTCCTTCGACGATAAACGTGAATCCGACCATCACTCCTGGTGAGACAAAACCGTGACTCGTCAGTGAAGAGCACTTTTTGCCAGTCCTGTCTGGTCCAGAGACGGTGAGTTTGTGCCCATAGGCGACGTTGTTGCCGGTGATGTCTGATGAGGACCTGCCTTACAACAGGCCTACAAGCCCTCATTCCAGCCTCTCTCAGCCTGAGCACTGATGGAGGGATTGTGCGTTCCTGGTGTAACTCAGGCAGTTGTTGTTGCCATCCTGTATCTGTCCCGCAGGTGTGATGTTCAGATGTACCGATCCTGTGCAGGTGTTACACGTGGTCTGCAACAGCGAGGATGATCAGCTGTCCGTCCTGTCTCCCTGTAGCACTGTCTTAGGCGTCTCACAGTAATTTATTGCCTTGGCCACATCTGCAGTCCTCATGCCTCCTTGCAGCATGCCTTAGGCACATTCACGCAGATCAGCAGGGACCCTGGGCATCTTTCTTTTGGTGTTTTTCAGAGTCAGTAGAAAGTCCTCTTTCGTGTCCTAGGTTTTCATAACTGTGACCTTAATTGCCTACCATCTGTAAGCTGTTAGTGTCTTAACGACCGTTCCACAGGTGCATGTTCATTAATTGGTTATGGTTCAATAAACAAGCATGGGAACCAGTGTTGAAACACTTTACAATGAAGATCTGTGAAGTTATTTGGATTTTTACAAATTATCTTTGAAAGACAGTGTCCTGAAAAAGGGATGTTTCTTTTTTTGCTGAGTTTAGTATTTTTTGTTGTAAAAGGTAAAGACCGAGCCAGTTTCACAACTGAATGCCTTCAACTGAAATGTGTCTTCTGCAATAAACCCAACCTCTGAATCACAGAGGTGCGGGGGGCTGCCTTAATCAACATCCACAACTTTTCTGCCCGGTGAACAATGGGTTAACTACCTTGCTCAGGAGCAGAACAACAGAATTTTACCTTATCAGCTCAGGGATTCAACCTTTCGGTTACTGGCCCAACGCTCTAACCACTATGCTACCTGTCGCCCCTAAAAACAATTTTTGTTGTCTCTTGGTGTCTTTCCAATATACATATGTATACACTACCGGTCAAAAGTTTTAGAACGCATATTCATTCAACGGTTTTTCTTTATTTTAACTAGTTTCTACATTGTAGAATAATAGTGAAGATGTCAAAACTATGAAATAACACATATGGAATCATGTAGTAACCAAAAAATGTTAAACAAATCTAAATATATTTTATATTTGAGATTCTTCAAATAGCCACCTTTGACCTTGATGACAGCTTTGAACACTCTTGGAATTCTCTCAACCAGCTTCACTTGGAATGCTCCAGAGTCCAATGGCGGTGAACTTTACACCCTTCCAGCAGGCACTTGGCACTGCGCATGGTGATCTTAGTCTGCTCGGCCATGGACGTTGCTGACGTTGCTTCCACAGGCGATTTGGAACCAAGGACTGATGTTTTTTATTCACATCAGTACACGGCAGTCGTGCTCTGTGAGCTTGTGTGGCCTACCACATCGCGGCTGAGCCATTGTTGCTCCTAGAGGTTTCCACTTCACAATAACAGGGGCAACCGGGGCAACTCTAGCAGGTCAGACATTTGACAAACAGACTTGTTGGAAAAGTGGTATCCTAGGACGTTGCCACGTTGAAAGTCACTGAGCTCTTCAGTAAAGCCATTCTACTGTTTGCTATGGAGGTTGCATGGCTGTGTGCTCAGTTTTATTCCCATGTGAGCAACTGGTGTGGCTGAAATAGCCAAATCCACTAATTTGAAGGAGTGTCCACATACTTTTCAATATATAGTGTAAGTTCAGGTGTAAAAATGTGCTGAACAAGTCACATAATATGTTAAATGGACCGCAATAATAGTGTTCAACATGATTTTTGAATGACTTCCTCATCTCTGTACCCCACACATATAATTTTCTGTAAGGTCCATCAGTCGAGTAGAGAATTTCAAACACAGTTTCAACCACAAAGACCAGGGAGGTTTTCCAATGCCTCGCAAAAAAGAGCACTTACTGGCAGACATTGAATATCCCTTTGAGCATAGTCAAGTTATTAATTACACTTTGGTTGGTGTATCAATGCACCCAGTCACTACAAAGATACAGGCATCGTTTCTAACTCAAATGCCAGAGAGGAAGGAAACCACTCAGGGATTCACCATGAAGCCAACGGTGACTTTAAAACAGTTACAGAGTTTAGTGGCTGTCATATGACAAAACTGAAGATGGATCAACAACATTATAGTTACTCCACAGTACTCCACAATACTAACCTAATTGACAGAGTGAAAAGAAGGAAGCCTGTACAGAATAAAAATATTCTAAAACATGCATCCTGTTTGCAACAAGGCACTGAAGTAACACTGAAAAAGTTGTGGCAAAGCATTTAACGTTTTGTCCTGAATACAAAGTGTTATGTTTGGGGCAAATTCAATACAACACATTGCTGAGTACCACTCTCCATTTTTCAAGCATATTGGTGGCTGCATCATGTTATGGGTCTGCTTGTAATAGTTAAGGACTGGGGAGTTTTTTAGGATAAAAAAAGACGGAATGGAGCTAAGCACAGGGAAAATCCTAGAGGAAAACCTGGTTCAGTCTGCTTTCCACCAGACACTGGGAGATGACTTCACCTTTCAGCAGAACAATAACCTAAAATACAAGGCCAAATCTACACTGGAGATGCTTACCAAGAAGAAAGAGAATGTCCTTGAGTGGTCGAGTTACAGTTTTGATTTAAATCTACATGACAATCTATGGCAAGACCTGAAAAAGGCTGTCTAGCAATGATCAACAACCGATTTGACAGAGCTTGAATAATTCTTTAAAAATAATGGGCAAATGTTGCACAATCTAGGTGTGGAAAGCTCTTAGACACTTACCCAGATAGACTCACAGCTGTAATCGCGGCAAAATGTGCTTCTTCAAAGTATTGACTCATGGATGTGAATACTTATGTAAATTAGATATTTCTGTATTTCATTTTCAATACATTTGCAAACATTTCTAAAAACATGTTTTCACTTTGTTGTTATGGGGTATTGTGTGTAGATGGGTGAGATTTGTTATTTATTTAATCCATTTTGAATTCAGGCTGTAACAAAACAAAATGTGTAATATGTCAACGGGTACGAATACTTTCGGCACTGTATCTCTTATATTATTTTTTATTTTCAATTTAATGTAATAACTTATGTTGTTCTTGTCTATAACTGTTCTGTACTTTGTCATGTATTTTTGTATGTTTTATGTGGACCCCAGGAAGAGTAGCTTCTGCATGTGCAGTGGCTAATTGGCATCCTAATAAACTAAACTGAACTACTGATAGCTCTCAATGCACTGGATCTATCAGCTCCTAATGTTTGATGTTTAGAGAGACGATTAGCTCCAGGTTCTCTGTGTTTATTGACTCTGGTGGCAGAGAGTCTGTGATTCAATACACCAGAGGTGCTGAACTGGAGAGGAGTGCAAGAGTGCCCTGTCACCAATCAAGCTGGCCTCTATTCACTTACAGCCATTTTGCAATCCATCCACTACGCTGCTATACAGGGAGCTAGCTCTAGGTACCCAAGTGAATTAATGTTGTCATTGTCTTACTTCCCATGCATTAGCTTCAACCATCTCAGGAATGGAAGCGAATGGAAATAGTAAATGAGCTCTAAGGCCAGACTGATGCTAGCCTGAATCAGTTGACTGAGTCAATAGAACTGAGCTGCCTGAGACAGGAGAGTAACAGGAGAGAAACAGAGAGGAAATGGAAGGGGGGGGCAGACATCTCCAGATCAAACGGCTTGATGTGTAAAAGGACTTGACATCAGATACAGATTGACTCAGGTACAGAGATGAGGGCGCCAGTCAGATAACTCACAGCTCATAGTGGGTGAGAGGGACAGATATTGGGCCGATGCCAAGGCCATTAAATCCAGGTACTTTTGTATTCTGCAGGCAGTCTGGTAGAGATTATGGGCGCCATACTGATAACATAGGAGCACTCACCTTTGCCCAGTTGAACTCCTATCTTGTGGATGGGGAGAATGATGCTATTATGGACCCCAAGATAGTTGTCCGTTCTCATTATCCTCCCGGCCAATGATTAAATACCTCACACTATCTATTTCAGAATGTGCCACTGCTAAATCTACTGTTCATGCAGTGGATTATTTGCTTTCCATTTAGAAGGCTGTACTTTACATTAAATTACTGTAAAAAGCAGCATGGTAACTGTCTCATGAACAATTCTTCTCCCGTTTGAGGACTGGGAGAGGTTTCACGCCTGATTAAATTCCCAACGCAACAATTTCATAATCAGTGATCTTTATTGAGGGGTTGAACACCTATGACGTGAAATATTTGAAAATGTGTTGCCGAAGATTAGAATCAATTTGTTTACACGTGTAGCTCCAAATTGGCAATCTCGTCGTTTGAAATGAAAAGTGAACCTAGCCACAGCCCAGAATCTTAAACACACATCAAAGTAAGATAGATCTGTGCTCTGGCCACAAAGTGAATCTAATGCTGTGATAGATGCTGAATAAAGGCCCTAATGTGTTGTGGTACACACTGTCTGAATAGGACTCGTCAAAGGGAACATAATTTCCTTTCCCCATGACAGCCAATATATGGTAATGTCTTGGCTTGTTTGTGTTGTGTTTGGGGAGACTGCTTTGAAAGGGAAATGATAGGGATGTTTCCCTGTCAGGCGTGGTGACTTCCCATTAAGCCATCTCCAAAGTATATAATAGAGAGCCCCTGTGCATGTAGATTAGCATCCGAGCCGGACAAAACATACCCATTAATTTAACTGTACTTCAAAAGCAGAAGGACTTTACGCCTGGCCAGCTTTATGTACATTTTTTTTGTTTAAGCTTGTATCAATGTTTATACTGTCAAATATTAAGACACATGCTTCAAACTTATGAGCAAGCACAGACTGTGATTTCAATTTAAAAAAAATACTGAACCAAAATTCAACCATAGATTTCACTAACCAAGTAGCATTGGAAGAAGTTTAACATGAACTAAGAGATGCCAATTATGACACACAGCCTTTTGTCATTTCCTGTATCCCATTGTGTAAACTTGTTTCTTTTTATAATTTCCTGAACACAAAAGATACATTCCACGGATACATTTCACTACTTACTTTCTATAACATTGTATCTTACAAGTCAACAATTTGTCTCCCACAATGTTGAGACATTGAATTAAGTCTTTGTTCTCTCCATTACTTGTTTTTACTGTGAGTGGGACATCAGTGAAAAATCACTAAGCACCTCACTGTTACACTAAGCACCTCACATCCTTGGATTCATGAAACATATACATTTATCCTTGTTTGCATAGCCACATTGTACTGTAGATGGGAATGCAATGATAGCGTGTAATCAATTGACTTTGGGTTAAAGCAATGAAATAATTGCAGGTTGACGTTTATTGAGGTAGGTCTTGTCCTGGAGGCAGAACTGAGTGATTTCTACTAGAAGGGCCAGCTGCAAAGTCAAAATTTGCTATATTGTTAAAATTCATGAAAAACTAAAAATGTATTTTTGATCTTAATTTAAGGTTAGGATTAGGCATTATGGTTAGCAGTGTGGTTATGGTCAGGGTTCGGTTTAAAATCCGATTTTATGACTTTGTGGCTGTGCCAGCTGGTGACCACTCCGCAGTGCTGCCTCCAGAACAAGATTCATGATAAAAAATGCTAACCTGCGAAATAATTGTGAAAGCCATTATAAAATGGATAAGTGGTTCAACTGACAAAGTGATGAACATCTACTATTCGTCTGACTACTAGTTTCAGCTGTGACATTTTTGCCTAATTTTTGAATCTCCTCTCTTATT
This sequence comes from Oncorhynchus nerka, assembly GCF_034236695.1. NCBI lineage: Eukaryota > Metazoa > Chordata > Actinopteri > Salmoniformes > Salmonidae > Oncorhynchus > Oncorhynchus nerka. The sequence continues at coordinate 27,713,376 of NC_088405.1, read as the reverse complement.
CTAAAAAAAAACAAAAGGACTGGCAGCAAAGAGGGTTCCCACACACACACACACACACACACACACACACACACAGTAATTGAAATTGAATAGTCTGACAGAGCTGGCCTTGTGTAGTGACTCAGTGACAAAGTTAAATCAACTTTTAAGGCAGAGATATAACACCATTTCACCAATGACTCTGTGCTTCTGTTTCATCTTTGCTAGTGAATTGAAATACTTTGCTGCGTGACAGGATAGAAGGACTATAGGAAAGGAATGATAATGAAATATGCACACATGATAACTTGCCTTGACTTCATATTTATTAGTTTAAAACTTTAGAGAGTTGACAATTTGAGTGATATTTTTCATGAGATCAAAAAGTAGTGCAGTGGTTGTAACTTTCCACTCAGCCAGAAAATGGAAGATGACAATTTGAACCTGAGTTACAAAAATAAAGCACATAGACACTGTTGAATGTGTGCTGACCAAATAGAATACTAAGCAAAGCATTGTGAGTGGTTCAGCAAAAGCAACAAAAGTACCAATTTGCCTGTTCTTTGTCTGTGGGCTTTATACTCACTCTAAGGTTTGTACTTCGATGACTTTGCCATCAGAGGCCCTGTGCCTTACAAGACGCCATAATGCACTATAAAACAGCTTGGTTTGTCTGGTATGTCTCTTTGTGGCATATAGATACAGCGATTACCCCACACGTAAGAGTCCCATAGACAGTGTGGATTGCCATGCTGGTCAGACACAGCTGTGTAGTGAATTTCTGATTGCTGTTGTTTTTAAAGGTCTTTTGGATCATTGCATTCAAACCCCATTAGGTAAATAAAGTCTGCTGCTGACTTGCATTCAAAGATGTTCATATCAATAATGTATAGAGACTATAGTTGAGATCTACCTGGACAATTGTGAAATTGCAACCTAACATGCTGATATATTCATAGCTTTATTTCCACATAGGTTACAGAGATACCACTTTCATTTTCACCATGATATTTCTGTTTAGTGACATGCAATTTTCTCCATAGGACTTGAATTTCCTTTCGATCATATCATACTGAGGTCATTCAGCAGTATGAACATTGAGCCAAGTGGGAAGGATCTACTGTCACTTACATCTTAATTCTACAGAGTTCTGAAAGACAGAGTGGCAAGACAAAGTATGTGAACCGTTTGGAATTAACTGGATTTCTGCATAAATTGGTCATCAAATTTGATCTGATCTTCATCTAAGTCACAACAATAGACAAATGCAGTCTGCTTAAACTAATAACAAACAATTATACGTTTTCTTGTCTTTATTGAACACACCGTGTAAACATTCACAGTGCAGGGTGGGAAAAGTATGTGAACCCTTGGATTTAATATCTGGTTGACCCTCCTTTGGCAGCAATAACCTCAACCAAACATTTTCTGTTGTTGCAGATCAGACCTGTACAACAGTCAGGAGGAATTTTGAACCATTCTTCTTTACAAAACTGTTTCAGTTCAGCAATATTTTTAGGATGTCCAGTGTGAACTGCTATCTTGAGTTCATGCCACATCATCTCAATTGGGGTGAGGTCAGGACTACAGGACTATGACTGGGCCACTCCAGAAGGCGTATTTTCTTCCAATGAAGCCATTCTGTGTTTTGGGTCATTGTCCTGTTGCATCACTGGGGGGGCAGGAAAAGGGGCTGAGCTGGACCCAAGGAAAGAAACAATAAGTATTCAAAAACACCCCTAAGCTAGACTAGCCTACTTTAACAACAGCTAACTAAACAAAAATACAGTGGGTGGTCCGCCCAGTTCTAACTAGTGTATTTAACAAAGTCTACCTACGGGTAGTGTATGCCCATTGGCGACTTGTCTTGGTTTCCCCTTTTCCCACCAGCAAACAAACAAACACCATAACAATACTCACAGGTGATGACAAAGTGCTATGGAGGTGCTCAAACAAAAGAGAGGTCAATACACAACGAGAGAGTGACACACAGAGACCTACAGACATGGCATTTACAGAGAGATTGAGCTCTAGAGCAAACTACTGACAGGGTTTTTAAAACAAGGGAAAGGAACTGTGATAGGGTAGGAGACAGGAGGAGGTGTGTCTTCTGATTGATGATTGGATTGGTGACTGATTGGGGAGTGATGATTTTCACTTGTGAGGGGAGAAGTAGAGAAAAGAACACATGATACACACACACACACACAGGATACACACACAGGATACTGGTATCCGTAACAATCACCCAACTTCTGTTGAGCTTCAACTGGCAGACAGAAAGTCTAACATTCACCTGCAAAATGTTAGCTTGCTATCCGTCGATGATAGCAGGCTGTCCAGGCCCTGAGGAAGCAAAGCAGCCCCAAACCATGATTCTCCCTCCACCATATTTTACAGATGAGGTTTTGATGTTGGTGTGCTGTGCCTTTTTTTTTACCTCACATAGTGTTGTGTTCCTCCCAAACAACTCAACTGTAGTTTCATCTGTCCACAGAATATTTTGCCAGTAGCGCTATGGAACATCCATGTGCACTTTCGCAAACTTCAGAGGTACAGCAGTGGTTTCTCCCATGGTGTCCTCCCATGAACACCATTCGTGTTTTACGTGTTTTGTGTTTTACGTATCGTAGACTTGTCAACAGAGATGTTAGCATGTTATTTATTCTGCGCTGTGCTCTTGTAACGGATGTGAAACGGCTAGCTTAGTTAGCGGTGGTTTGCGCTAAATAGCGTTTCAATCGGTGACGTCACTTGCTCTGAGACCTTGAAGTAGTGGTTCCCCTTGCTCTGAAAGGGCCACGGCTTTTGTGGAGCGATGGGTAACAATGCTTCGTGGGTGACTGTTGGTGATGTGTGCAGAGGGTCCCTGGTTCGCACCCGGGTATGGGCGAGGGGACGGTCTAAAGTTATACTGTTACACTCTTGCAGTCATCTTTGCAGGACGGCCACTCCTAGGGAGAGTAGCGACAGTGCTGAACTTTCTCCATTTGTCTACTATTTTTTTCTTACCGTGGACTGACAACCATCAAGGCTTTTAGAGATACTTTTGTAACCCTTTCCAGCTTTATGCAAGTCAACTATTCTTAATTTTAGGTCTTCTGAGATCTCTTTTGTTCGAGGCATGGTTCATATCAGGCAATGCTTCTTGTGAATAGCAAACTCAAATTTGATGAGTGTTTTTTATAGGGCAAGGCAGTTATAACCAACATCTCCAATTTGTCTCATTGATTGGACTCTAGGTTATCTAACTCCTGACTCCAATTAGCTTTTAGAGAAGTCATTACTCTAGGGGTTCACATACTTTTTTCCAACTTACAATGTGAATGTTTAAATGATGTGTTCAATATAGACAAGAAAAATACAATTATTTGTGTGTTATTAGTTTAAGCACACTATGTTTGTCTATTGTTGTGACTTAAATGAAGATCAGATCAAATTTGATGACCAATGTATACAGAAATCCAGGTAATTCCAAAAGGTTCACATACTTTTACTTGCCACTGTATGATCAAACCTCCATTAAGCAGATGAAATGGGCTTCCCAGGGTTTATTTCAGTCTTTGATAGTATAAGTCACATGTTCACTCAATTCAGAGACAATTTCAAGTACACTTAGAAAAAAAGGTGCTATCTAGAACCTAAAGGGGTTATTTGTCTCCATAACCCTTGGAAGAACCCTTTTTGGTTACAGGTAAAAACCCTTTTGGGTTGCATTTAGAACCTTTTGGACCCAAAAGGGTTCTACCCCAAAATGGTTCTACCTGGAACTAAAAAGGGTTCTCCTATGGGGACAGCCAAAGATCCCTTTTTGGAACCCTTTTTTCTATTAGTGTAGCATATGTTATTTTCACATTTACTATTCATATAAGGTTTGGCGGATCAATAAGTTGTGATTACTTTGCGTTATTTCAGGCGTACTTTAGATATGTTGTTGCTATTAGATAAAAAGTTAGATGCATCATGCATGAAATAATAACGCTTGTCCCGCTTGCAATCAGCATCAAACTCTACATGAAGGCCACAAACAAACTGACTTCTAGTGTTCATGCTAGTTCAAGCTTCTTCACTGCTTGTCATGTGCATACCCCAGGGAAAGCTAGACCAGGTTTACCTTCAAAAACTCCCAAATGAGACAAAGAAGAACATTAAATACGCATCGTTAGTACGCTCATAGTTTCTGTGACTAACTAAAATGCAGAGTAGGTTGAGAAAAAGAGTAGGTTGAAAATTTGTACAAGAGAAAATACATTATTAATTTGTCTTGTAATTTTACATTCTATGTATCTGGACTTATCCTGTTGCAGTATACAGTGTATACAGGAACAAAAGGGTTCCAAAAGTGTTCTTTGGCTGTCTCCATAGGAAAACCCTTTTGTGGAAAAGGTTTTACTTGGGACACAAAAGGGTTCTACCTGGAACCAAAAGGGTTATACCTGGAACTAAAAAAGGTTCTTCATGGGGACAGCCGAAGGACCCTTTTAGGTTATAGATAGCACTTTGTATGACAATTACCACCCTCAATGCTCCGTGGGTTTCTGTAGGCTATGCATGACAATCACCACCCTCAATGCCCCGTGGGTTTCTGTAGGCTATGTATGACAATTACCACCCTCAATGCCCGGTGGATTTCTGTAGGTTATGTATGACAATTACCACCCTCAATGCCCCGTGGGTTTCTGTAGGCTATGTATGACAATCACCACCCTCAATGCCCCGTGGGTTTCTGTAGGTTATGTATGACAATCACCACCCTCAATGCCCCGTGGGTTTCTGTAGGCTATGTATGACAATTACCACCCTCAATGCCCCGTGGATTTCTGTAGGTTATGTATGACAATCACCACCCTCAATGCCCCGTGGGTTTCTGTAGGCTATGTATGACAATTACCACCCTCAATGCCCGGTGGATTTCTGTAGGTTATGTATGACAATTACCACCCTCAATGCCCCGTGGATTTCTGTAGGCTTTGTATGACAATTACCACCCTCAATGCCCGGTGGATTTCTGTAGGTTATGTATGACAATTAACCCCCTCAATGCCCCGTGGATTTCTGTAGGTTATGTATGACAATTACCACCCTCAATGCCCCGTGGATTTCTGTAGGTAATGTATGACAATTACCACCCTCAATGCTCCGTGGGTTTCTGTAGGCTATGTATGACAATCACCACCCTCAATGCCCCGTGGGTTTCTGTAGGCTATGTATGACAATTACCACCCTCAATGCCCAGTGGGTTTCTGTAGGTTATGTATGACAATTACCACCCTCAATGCCCCGTGGATTTCTGTAGGTTATGTATGACAATTACCACCCTCAATGCCCCGTGGATTTCTGTAGGCTTTGTATGACAATTACCACCCTCAATGCCCGGTGGATTTCTGTAGGTTATGTATGACAATTACCACCCTCAATGCCCTGTGGATTTCTGTAGGTTATGTATGACAATTACCACCCTCAATACCCTGTGGATTTCTGTAGGTTATGTATGACAATTACCACCCTCAATGCCCCGTGGATTTCTGTAGGTTATGCTCTGGATAAGAGCGTCTGCTAAATGACTTAAATGTAAATGTAATGTACCACCCTCAATGCCCCGTGGATTTCTGTAGATTATGTATGACAATTACCACCCTCAATGCCCCGTGGATTTCTGTAGGTTATGTATGACAATTACCACCCTCAATGCCCCGTGGATTTCTGTAGATTATGTATGACAATTACCACCCTCAATGCCCAGTGGGTTTCTGTAGGTTATGTATGACAATTACCACACGGAATGCCTTGTGGGTTTCTGACATCAATAAAACCAGATTTAAATAGTTAGAAAACATTTAATAAAAAAGTTAACAGTTTGCCCCTTTGTAACCTTGGTGTAATTATTCATATAAGAATAAAACTGCAGTGCATAACAACTCTGCATGCACAGTTAGTTTAATTTAGTGTTGCGAAGGGAGGTTCTCCTCAGCATGCCTCTGTTTGATTAAGGCGCTATCACCCTGAATGAGAGGAATGATTATCACAACAACACATTCATAAGCCTTCTATTAGATTAAGGCCCATTTTAATAGACTCCCAGCAAGTGGGGGAGTGGTAGCTTTATGTAATTGGTTACAGGGCAACACACAGGGAGGCGTCAAGAAAAATGAACCAAATTTATAGTGCTTTGTTTTGCTTGCTTTATTTTCCAATGCAGCGAGATGCTTTATTTGACCATTTTAATCTCTCTGTCTTGTGATCCTGTAGTGTTTCATATAAATGGTTTGTGCATTTCGTTTATTTTTCCCATCCATAATACATGGGGTATCTAAATCCTGCTGGTGCGTGCAGGGGAGAGAGAGGCTGGCTCGCTAGTGCTGTGAGGCATGGAGGCACAAAACAAAGTGGTGGAAATATAGAAGCGACTAAAGACAGAGAAAAAGCCACTCAGGACTGACTGTTATTTTGATAGTTGACTGTTTTGTTTTTTAGTTTCTCATTCATCTGCACTCATATATATATGCAACAGCATATGAATATTTCAACTGTGTTACCCAGAGCTAGACAGTATCAGCGCAACATGAAAGTCGTCTGTTTCAAAGAGATAAAAAAAAAAAGTATGCCGCTTGTCTTTAATATGTCTAACAGGAAACACAGAACGGATCCTTTGCAATTGTTTTTCAATTTGTGGGAACAAAATAAAAACTCTGTTTCTAGCAGAATTTGTTAAATGCTGTTATATGAAGATTGTCTCTGAATATAGCCCACCTTGGGGGCTGGAGAACAGCTGTCCATTTAAAGAATGAGTTAACCATGACACTCCGAGTGGAAATTATCCTGATTCTTCCAGAGTTCAGGTAAAGTACTAAAGTTATTCCTCCCCCTTGCCTTTTAAATTAACTAGAGTACTCCGACTAAAGAAAATAGGAAATCACAAGGCAATTACACTGTCTGCTGCAGTCCTTTCGCTTTAATATATCTCTATCTGATCCCAGCTGTGTCCAAAGGCACTACCTTGAATAGAAAGTGCTGTCAAAGTTACATGAAAAGACGGATAGGGATTATGACAGATCAAAGAGCATTTCTCACATATCTAGGCGAAGCTAGTAAGAACATTCAGGGGCCATGCTTCCTGATACTAGTTCTTGGAAAATATCAATTATTTTTGGCATATGCTGTTCAAAAAAAAAAACATGCTCAATCCTTCACAGCATCACAAATGTGATCTAGACTGCCAACTGACAACCGAGTGAAAAGCTTTAAAAAAAGAAGAAGAAGAATGTTGACATAAAATGAGATGGAAGTTGCTATGGTAGGAAGATTCCTCGCCCTCTCTGTGGAGAGCTGTCACGACAGTCCTCATCATCTGCTCTGGGAACAGCTAGGAGTCGCTGTGAAATGTGTCACACCTCCTTCACTCTGTTTAGGGCACAGTCAGGAGTCTGTGCAAGTCTGTTACACTGCCGTGGCGCTGTTGTAAGCCACCCCGCATCGAGGAAGAGGAGCCGAGTAAATCCGGGCGCAGAGAGGAGCAGCCTTTAATTTAGTCTCCCAGGAATTGTCTCAGCCTCCATTTTAGCAGGGAAGAATAGCATCATGAACCACCCCGTCGCCTGAAAGTGTTTACCCAAATCACATCCATGTTATCCTATGATGGGGACTGACTGTTCATGAGTGTGAATAAATCATTTTTTGCTGTTGATTTTGTTACGCTAGCTGCATTTTGCCACGGGTTTGTTTCCCCCCCCTATCGGACACAGAGGAGTATCCTCACTGCATGAGAGTAATGGTGAGTAGTTCAGGGATTCAGGGAGTATACTGCAACTCATGTCATTCTGGATTAGACTCAGCCTCACATTCTACATGAGTCAGTTTAAGTTTTAGTAATTATAAATGGCCAGACTCTTAAAGCCATGTTTGACTCCACTTCAAAAAAGCACTTCGCTATATATTATTCCATGATCTGATATCTACTACAGTTGCTTGTACTTTGTACTTTGGGGGTACTGTTTGTTGTTGAATACAGACATAAAAGTGTTTCTTCCTAATTTATTTATAGCATTTGCTGGCAAAGATTGTTGAGATGCTATTAATACTATGTGGTGATGGTATAGACGTGGCTTTTCAATCAGCTGCCTTTTCAGTCACTGTTGTTACCATCCATAACTTTACCACACCAGGTGCTAATGTGAAATTACAAATAGGCTGAGCTGTTGAAAACACTATCTGCCATAGAATGAAACATTATAAACACCTGGTCTTTCCATGACATAGACTGACCAGCTGAATCCAGGTGAAAGCTATGATGCCTTATTGATGTCACCTGTTCAAGCCACTTTAGTCAGTGTAGATGAAGAGGAGGAGACAGGTTAAAGAAGGATGTTTAAGCCTTGAGACAATTGAGACATGGATTTTGTATGTGTGCCATTCAACGGGTGAGTAGGCATGTCAAAATATTTAAGAGCCTTTGAAAGGGTTATGTAGTAGGTGCCAGACGCACCAGTTTGAGTGTGTCAAGAACTGCAATGCTGCTGGGTTTTTCAGGCTCAACAGTTTCCTGTGTGTATCAAGACTGGTCCACCAGTCACTATGGGCCAGCATCCCTGTGGAACACTTTCGACACCTTGTAGTCTATGCCCTGATGAATTGAGGCTGTTCTGAGGGCAAAAGAGGGTGCAACTCAATATTAGGAAGGTGTTATTAATGTTTTGTACACTCAGAGTAGTAGGCCTACATACATCTGCCACACAATTATCCTTTGTTTCCATTTTAATAATCAATTACCCTCACCAACCGGGAATATATGACTCTGAAACCGCATTTACATTTCTAATCTAAGTATGGAAACCCAACATAAAAGGGAACCTTCCAGCCTCGTGCTGGTACTCGGCATGTTTTTGCATATCCAATTTTGATGTGTCTATCTCCTTCACTCTATCTCAAATGAATTCATCCAGTCTCTCATACCCTCCTCCACCTTCTCTTGCCACTACCAGGCCCTGCGTTGACCCCAGTTACAGAGCTAGCTGTCTGGAGCAAGGTCCATCGGTGGGAAATGCTGTGTCCATTTCGGGAGAGCTGCGTTCCAGTCATCATGGTACCACAGGGCACTATAGGATGGATGATGAGAGACATGGCCAGTCCCTATTTCTGAGACTGTCTGTAGCAAGGCATTAAACTTCCATGCATGCTTTTCCCCTCAGAGAATTACAGGACAGTGCCCTTTCTTACCCTGAACAAGGTGCGAACAAGACCTTTGAACAATCTTTATCTCAAAGGAATTGGGTCCGTTGCTACAAATAAATTATTCTTCCCATCTGCCCATACAAGTGTCTCTGATTCCATGATCAAGGAGTTCTGAATCTATGCCCAACAGTTGATTCGTATAAACAGACAATTTTGCCTAAATGCATCAGTCCTGCTACTGTTTTAGGTAACATAATTTACAGTAATATGACTAGATATTTTCCCAGGAGAAGTCATCCATTTCTATTGTGGCTTCGGTTTTAGGTCAACTAATGCAAATCTATTGTTTCCATGAGCTGGAGTTACATTATGGTTTGTTATTCATTCTGCATGTCCTTTGGTGGTTGTTTCCAAATGCCCTACTACATATTATTCATAGAGAAATGTGGACCGTATATCTTCATATAGAAGCGTGCATAAATCAGCCAGCAGTGACAGATTTAATGCAAAGTCATTTTTTTACAACATGTCACTCTACGTAGCTTTAGCACAATATATATGATTAACAACTACAATTGAAATTTGGGCCATTTTACACTTTGGGCACCCATGGTTGATCAAAAGATATGATTGTGTTTTCATGTTTTGTACAACTGCAGAGAGAAAGGGAGAGAGAGAGAAAAGGCAAAGCATCTGTTAGACCAGAAAACCAAGAGAGTAGAGATAACACATCACCCTTTGACCAGTACTAAAGTACCCATTAAAAAAATCTGAAATAGTTGCCAGAGGATTAAAAAGTATTGATTTTTCCTTTCAGCTTGTGTTGAAAGGAAAGACACAGGAAAAGGCACTGTAGAACTGAGCTGTTGTACAGTCAAATTGGAAGGTATTCTGAACCGTTAAAGGGAATTTCTTTTGTCTGTTTTTGGTAATTCCAATATCCATTTTATAGATGTTTTGCTTTGCACAGTTAACATGGATGTATTATGTCTTTAGTCTCATCTTGGAAACTCCCATCCACAACCTTTTGGTTGAATAGGGCCTAGTAGTGTTTGGTTTGGTTTTTGAATCAATAGGTAGACCTATAGACATACTTTATCCAACACATTAAAGAAGGATAAAGCTGAAGTTCTGCCTTGAAGTTTATTTTTCTAAGTGGGTCAAAGAGATTTCCTTTGATAACGGATGGGGTTCGCTTTCCAGTGGCAATAAACAAATGTGTTATGTAGAGACACATACTCCTGCCCTACAGTAGTGGTATTATGCATGGGTGGTCCCCTGCTAATCACGATAATCCTCCCTGATTAGAAATGATAAAGCTAATAGAGAAATATCTAGACTTTATTTAAAGGAAATACATACTGTAGCCTCACTCTGGAAGACAGATTATAATGAAGGAGGAATCGTATACTTTGATCTACGTCTCATGTGCAGGTATTTTGATCAATCACATTAAGGTTTTTGTTTAATGCTGGAACACATGGTCCTCCTCTTCTAAAATGGTATTGATGTATGCTGGAAAGAAAAACGACAAACATTTTCTCGGGAACAAGAAGAACCTTCTTGAATACTCAACATGGATAAGAGGAGTTACAATATAGTGCCCGCCAATATAAACTGAGAGGATGACAGTTAGGATATAGAAAGATAGACTTCAATGATCATACAGAGGAATTTATTATCAATACAGCCAGGTACAAGTTACAAAAACAAAGGTTTACATTGCTGTTCATACAGACACACAAAGAATGGTGCAGAAACATGATACTATACAAGATATAGTGGTAAAGTGCGCAGTCAACAAGGAAACCCTCTAAAACCAGGTAATGACTCATTTGGAAGATCTCTTCATCCGCAGTAGGTAGGTTTTTTTGTCTTTAATCGATTGACTTGTCTGTCCATCTAATTAACCAAATAACAAAATACGCATCAAAATCCATCTGTTTAAGTTTGTTTTTGTATGAGCTCTTTTGTATGGGCTCAATCATCGGCCTATGTCCACCTTCCACATCAACGTTGGAAAGTGGCAGAGCTACAGAGCTGGTTGTCAGACCAGGAGACATCCCGAAAATCAGTCTTCTTACAAAAATGTCTGTAGTGTCATAACGGTTTGGCCTTTAGACTAATATGAACACAAACATGGTGTTCTCTGTTTTGCTCTACATCCCCCTCTAGTGTCACGGGACTCGTTTCAAGGTAACCCAGTACCGGGGTTAAATATACAGTATGTCCATGAAATATATATACAGCGCCTTCAGAAAGTATTCAGACCCCTTGACTTTTTTCACATTTTGTTACATTACAGCCTTATTATAAAATTTGTTTTTCCCCTCATCAATCGACACACAATACCCCCTAATGACAAAGGAAAAACAGGTTTTTAGAAATGTTTGCTAATTTATTAAAAATGAAAAACAGAAATATCACATTTACATAAGTATTCAGACCCTTTACTCAGTACTTTGTTGAAGCACCTTCGGCAGCAATTACAGCCTTGAATCTTCTTGGGTATGACGCTACAAGCTTGGCACACCTTTATTTTCAAGCGGGCTGTCATGTGCCTTTTACTGAGGAGTGGCTTCCGTCTGGCCACTCTACCATAAACGCCTGATTGGTGGAGTTTTGCAGAGATGGTAGTCCTTCTGGAAGGTTTCTGGGTGTCCAGAGCTTGGTGGTTCCAAACTTCTTCCATTTAAGAATGATGGAGGCCACTGTGTTCTTGAGGATCTTCAAACCAGCAGAAATATATTTCTACCCTTCCCTAGATCTGTGCCTTGACACAATCCTGTCTCGCAGCTCTACAGACAATTCCTTCGACCCCATAATTACATGGTTTTTGCTCTGATATGCAATCTAAACTGTGGGACCTTATATAGACAGGTGTGTGCCTATCCAAATCATGTCAAATCAATTGAATTTACCACAGATGGACTCCAATCAAGTTGTAGAAACATCTCAAGGATGATTAATGGAAATAGGATGCACCTGAGTTCAATTCCGAGTCTCATAGCAAAGGGTCTGAATACCTACGCAAATAATGTATTTCTGTTTTTTTTTATTTTATACATTTACTAACATTTCGATAAACCTTTATTCACTTTGTCATTATGAGGTATTGTGTGTAGATTGCTGAGGTTTAAAAAAAATGTTTAATCCAAATTTACATTTTTTGACCGTCGGTTTCGCCATTTTTTTATGTGTTATTCATGTATTTCTATGGACTATAGAAGTAAAGAAGTTCAATATTTTGTCAAATCATTTTTGTATATACTTTTTTGATACCTACAGGGGTCCTAAAATTCCAAATCAATTAGCTAAAGGATACATGGTCTGACCATCGTTAAACAATTCCATGTCAGCACCAGCCGAACCGAAGCATAAGGAAGACTTTCGATTTTTAAGGGTTAATGGCATGGAGATAGTGCACCTTGTTGTTCATCTCCAGTGCCGGACTGTGAGTTGTCTGTGTGGCGACCATTACTGTTGCTGTTACTTCCAGTGTGTCTGTTCTGTCAGGATCAAGGAAGTGTTGAAGCTAGCAAGCTTGGAATGCAGACAGTGGCTGCACAAATGTGATTTTATCCTGAGAGCTTCTGGGCTGCTCCTCCTTGTCTAGGCTCGGTTGGCTGGAGGCTGAGAGGAGCTGCTGTTTTCAGGGCTCGACTCGGCAAACCTACTTAAATGAGAGGATTTGATCTGATAATCTAATTAATCATCTAATCAGGGGAGGGGAGTGAAAAGCGTAGATACACACACGCAGAGTTGGAGTCTGGGAGACTCTTTTTCTCCATCTCTCTCTTTGTCTCGCACGCAGACACATGCACACACACGCGCGCTCGCACACACTTCTGCACCCCCTTGTTCTTTCCTTCTGTCTGTCTCTCTCTCTCTCTCAGTCCCCCCTCCTTCACACACACACACACACACACACACACACACACACACACACACACACACACACACACACACAACAACACATGCTTGGAATGGCTCAAGGTTAGAATAGATTAAAAGATATGTCATTGATGGAGGTGGTTTCCCTTACTGGTCTGCCATGGTCAGTTTTGGAACTGGCCACTTCATTTCAGGTGAATAATCGGTAAACAGAGTCTCATCAGTCCAATTAGACTTCCATGTCAGAGGGGTTGTGGTGGCAGGATTGGCCCACATAGTGTGTGTGTGTGGTTCTGTGTGTGAGTGTGCGTGTGCGTGTGTGTGTGTGTGGCGTGCGTGCTTGCCGGTGTACGGCGTCTGCATGGGGCTGAGTTTGAGAGCCACAACAGTAGCACCTGCTGCCCAAGCTTCCAGTTCCATGAATCTCAATTTGTTTGTACAGCCGTGCAGAAAGGAGTGGCCAAATGCAAAACTCCTGAGACACGGAGTCACTGGATTCTCTTTTGCTTTTTTGTACATTACACTCTATAGGGATATACTGTGGCACTGTCATAGGTTGTATCAGCCACAAATTGATTTGCTGTCACTTTCATCCATTATGTCAACAACTCATGTGTGTTGTGATTTTAAATTAAACTTTCAAGGACACTGAGTGAGTGTTACATGTGATTTAAAACATGCCTTGAGCTGCTTATACAGAGTGTATTTCATAGCAAGATGGTCATATACAGTAACTACAGAACAATCATGATATATGTAACCGATGTGAAATGGCTAGCTAGTTAGCGGTGGTGGGCGCTAATAGCGTTTCAATCGGTGACGTCACTTGCTTTGAGACCTTGAAGTAGTGGTTCACCTTGCTCTGCAAGGGCCACAGCTTTTGTGGAGCGATGGGTAACGATGCTTTGAGGGTGACTGTTGATGTGCGCAGAGGGTCCCTGGTTCGAGCCCAGGTTGGGGCGAGGAGAGGGACGGAAGCAATACTGTTAAATATACACTGAGTGTACAAAAGATTAGGAACACCTTCCTGATATTGTTTGCCAGGGCATGGACTCTACAAGGTGTCGAAAGCGTTCCCCGGGGATGCTGGCCAATGTTGATTCCAATCCTTCCCTGTTCTGTTGTGGCTGGATGTCCTTTGGATAGTGGACCATTCTTGATACACATGGGAAACTGTTGAGAGTGAAAAGCCCATCAGCATTGCAGATCTTGACACAAAACGGTGTGCCTGGCACCTACTACATACCGCGTTCAAAGTCACTTAAATCTTTTGTATTGCCCATTCACTCTCTGAATTGCACACATGCACAATCCATGTCTCAATTGTCTCAAGGCTTAAAAATCCTTATTTAACCGGTCTCATCCCCTTCATATATACTGATTGAAGTGGATTTAACAAGTGACATCAATAAGGGCTTTCACCTGGATTGACCTAGTCAGTCTATGTCATGGAAAGAGCAGGTTCTTCATGTTTTGTACACTCAGTGTACATGTAAGTGGCAAGAATGGTTTCTTATGTGAGTTTCACAACTAGCATATTACAGTTTATATTGCAGGTTTTGCTACGTTATTGTCATTCATTAGCAAGAATAGGATAGAAAGATAATAGTAAAAAGAAGTCATAAGAGATCCAAGTTGGATAAAGTGGGAGTAATTGCATAGCCTAATTATTCTATGTAACGGTTGCCCTCTCTTTTGATGCAGCAAAATGCTTTGTCTCCTTCCTTTGATGCAAAGGCACTTTTGGCCTTGAAGGAAATGGAAATCTTTGTTCTAAGCGCGATTGACAGGTGATGTAAATATCACATACATTTCCGTCACTATCTCCTGCATAATTATGTTCTTCATAGACCTCCTCCCCACTTTGCTCTCCTGTTTCTCAAATCAACAACTGCCATATCCTCAAAGACTGAGATACAATTATAGGGAGCGCTGACTGACACTGACAAAAGGAAATGACTCTTGATTCGCTGTGCACCTCCAATAGAACTTAATCATTTTCGATTAGCATATCATTATGCAGAATGCTACTTCTCCTCAAATGTATGTAAGTAGGTATTAATACATTGTTTACTTGATAAGGAAAGTGTATGCACATGACCATACTTTTCAAAAACAGGCCATATGGCCTATATGGCCTGACTTACAAACAGAACATTTAGAACACCAGAATAGGATATAGTATTGCCTAGAGGGCATAGAAATTCTTGAAAAATACACAACCATACAGACTCAATATAATTTCAAAGCACATTGTTTGTTTGGCCTATTTAAAAAAAGTGGTACATTCAAATATGAACAGATAAGTTGGATAAAGATCAACTGCTGTTTTTTTTTGTGGGTTTTTTTCCTCCAGTTTTCAGTTTTCTGTAGCACAGTGATACACAGCAATGAGAGTTTTCCATGACTCCGCACCACCTCGGAAGAACAGCTAGACTGCCATGTTCTGAGCTGGTTTGAGCCGATGACAATACTGTCATTCTTGAATACTTCTTAACCCAAGGCGTTCCTATTGTTTTCCTGGCATAGTTCACCCAAAATAAACATTTACATGATTTTCTACTCAATTTATGTTGCAGAGGTTTGGAAGGAACTTCCATGCTAGGATATACCTTGTTGAGAGCCATTTATTAGGCCGAGGAAGCTAATGCCAGCCAGAGGCTGCTGAAATGAATGAAATAACCTAAATATGCACAACATATAAACTGTCTAAGTCAAGGTTAGAAGAAAATCATGTACATTTGTATTTTCGGTGAACTCTTCCAAATGTAGGCCTAAATACACATACATGTCAGAAAATTGGCAACATACTCTCGATGTTTCTTCCTTCAAATCTACAAAATATATCCAAAATGTGTCTATTATATCCACATGGCTTATTGGTTGTCTATTAAAGCTGTACACTCACCTGTTCTGCAGAAGGAAATTCAATGGTAAAGATTGCCTATACTGAGATTCATGTTTTGTCGGGTGAACCAATGACGCACTGGAGGAGGCTATCCAGTTGCCCGGATAACTATTCCATATGGATTTGGCAAATAATGATACTGCCACTAATTCATGTTGATTAAAAATAAATAAACAAGTTTAGATATTTAATGCGTTTTTAACGTAATTCTTGTCCTACACACCCCTCCAATTGCCACAATCACTTTCTGTCGGGCGTATTTTGTCTGCTGTGCAGCGCCTCCCCAACTGGTTGTTGGTCACTTTGACAAATTCCTGGACGTGAGCAGATCAGTTTAAGCGACTCTTGATTGTAACGGTAACGCAGTGAATATTTCACAAGTTGATCAATCTACTACCACCGTCAAACGTATTTTTATTTTTTAACATATTTGGCAACAGTGAGTTGAAAACCATGGTCGTCTCGGGGTCAGTTTGGTGTTGGGCTCTTTTGACTTGCATTTTAATCTCTTTTTACAATACGTTGACGGCATACGCTGAAATAAGTTGGCCAGCGAGTTCCACGACGACGAACGTTTGGTTTAACCGTATGGATAAATTGCCTCTGGAGCTGCGCGCAAACCTAAAATCCGCATGGGTCAAAGTCCCAAAGTATATCGACAAGGAATCCACATTTTCCAGAGATTTTAGAATGGAAACAATTGATGGAAAAGCCGTAGTTCCAAAAGGTGAGGAGAAATTGCCAAAGGACTTGGACGGAGTTATTGGGAAAGTGCCACCAGACGCTGTATCTACTGTCAGAGATAAAAAGGCGCCAAACCGTTCCAAGCATTTTACTGCTGACAGCAAAAAGTCTGACAGTTCCTTTGAAGTTAAAGACGGTACATTTGATTCAAGTAACCGTACGAGGACAAAGCGAAGCACATCATTTGGCGAATATTCGGACAGGGGTCAAATTGGAGGTCCTGGTGACGCATTTTCAGCCGAGAAGCTTGTGGAGCCTTTACAAGGCGTTTACAGTTCGAGGACAGAATACCGACGAACTGGGGAGGACGCAAGAACTAGCCCGAGGCAAAGTGAGCCGCTTCTGGTTACCTCCACTTTCCCTCTGTCCGGAGACTCTGCGCACAACCAGGCAATGGGGCACTGGGTTGGAGAAAACAGCAGCGTGAGTTAAAATCAAAGTTAATAATGTACAAATGGTGTGCATCTCTAAAGACGATGTTTAACTCAACATTTTAATCTCTTACTCAATGTATCACCTGCAGTATATTTCAAAAGCCGAGCGTTCAAGTTGCGCATCATTACGCACAGCTTTTTCACCCCGCGCGAAATAATGCATGGTTTTATTGTCAATTATACTCAGAGGGAGCATTTCTCTGAATCATTTAAAGACATGATATTATTCATGTATAACATGTCTGTCTCGTGATTGAGGTTACTTTGCTTTATGGCTAATTAATTATTAGTGCACAGGGGCAGACAGTGACCTGTGAAACATTGTCCTCCTCCTTTTCTCTTTTCAACAGCTCATGTCTAAGACAAATACAACATTGTAAAACTCTGCTGGTGATAGAACTCACCACTATAATTGGGCCTCTGTTGCCTCCCTGTTGTGCCATATGTCTGCATCTTCTCTGCTGTCTGTCTGTCTGTCTGTCTGTCTGTCTGTCTGTCTGTCTGTCTGTCTGTCTGTCTGTGCTTCTCCTTGTTCTCCTCTGTTGTCACTCTGTCTGTCTTTGCTTCACCTTGTACTCTGTCTGTCACTCCTAAGTGTTAATGGCTATTACATATAGAGCCAACATATTAAGAAACTGGCAGTACATCTGTGTCTCTCTGTTTTCTTCCTACCTCCACTGCACTCACTTCTGAGCTGTCTCTGCTAAGCCTAGCATCCTTTATCACATCACTGGTACCAGAAGACCAGAGGACCACACTGCCTGTACTGGGCCCAGCAACATCCTGGTTGTGAATTAATAAACATATTTATTATATAAAGACGAACAATTACTGAATAAATGCCTAATAGATGACCATTGGCCCATAATACCTTATGAAAGCACCCCCCATGCTAAGGGTTAATTACTATTACATATATAATACAGAGCCAAACTATCAATAAACTGGCAGGACATCTGGGTCAGAGTGAGTGTTTCTCTCTCTGTTCCCCCTACCTCCACTACACATGACTGCTGCAGCAGCTGAGATGTCTGTGCTGTAAGCCTAGCATCACTGGGACCAGAAGAGCAGGGGACAACACTGCCTGTGCGGTGCCCAGGAACATCCTAGGGTAACACTTTAAAATAAAGTGTTACCCATCCTAGTTGTGAATGAATAAACACAAATATTAGCCAAAGAACAAAATCACAGAATGAATACCTTATAGATCACCATTTGCTCATTTAGTACCTTATAACAGTATAAATTCATATTTCAAATTAGTGCCTGACGCGTTCCCCCCTGCCTACTTTGCTAAGTGTTTAAATATTAGGCTACATATCATTTAATAGAAGAAAACAGAGCGAGAGCGAGGAGAGAGAGAGCGAGAGCGAGGAGAGAGAGAGAGAGAGAGAGAGAGCCAGATCCTTAATGCTTTGGCTGCAGCCGATGGCTACATTAAGGACCTGGCTGTCTCTCTCCCTCCCTCTTTATCTATTTTATTATATTGAATTCAATACAAAACCTTCTGTGTTTGTCATAGAGTGATGCCGGAACTAGTTTATGTGGATGCGGATAGATTCCCTGTGTATGCGTATCTTTCTGCAAAGAAATGACAGGCCTTTCAGCGAATGAAATCGGCGGTAAAATATGCAAGGACTTTCCAGCCTCCAGTGGCGGTGGCTATGCTCTGTGATTCAACAACAGAGTCACTTGTTACTACAGCTCCTAAACTACGACCCACTCGCTGGCTGAAGAGACTGAGATTTAGAAGCAAATCAACTTTAATAGAACAATTCAAATACACAGATAGTCCCCGAATTGACCTTTAACGGAGGATTATTGAGCAATTATTGTGCATTAATTCAGTGTTTCATTGTAATACATCATGACTGATATTTAATAAAAAGCAGTAGCACTGTATGTAATGTCTTATACAGTAGATGGCTATTGGGTTATGTGTTATAAAAGCAAGTCTAATGATTTTTTAGGTTATTGCCTGTCATATTTGTTCCCCGAATCCCCCATTCTCTAATTAGGCCTAAGTGTTAATTAGCCTACTATTTCATACAATATTCAGCCAAAATGTTAACTGATAGCATTAGGCTTAATCTGTGTCAGTGTCTGTGTGTCCTTCTCTGTTTTCTCCCTACCTTGACTGCACTGTAGCAGCAGCTGATCGGTTGGCGCTAAGCATAGCATAATCAGTCACAGCACTTGGACCAGCAGAACCAGAACCTTTAGAAAATAAGTTTAGTTCACACATTTAGCAGCGTCCGCCTCAAGATACTTTGTTTGGTCTCCAATTTTTTCGGCTCCACCTTTCTGTTTTATACGATCCATGATCTGGGATGCCTGATGACAGAAAGTCAGATCGGGTCTCTTTGCTAATGTACATTTTTGCATGGCCTTAGCTCAGCCAATCAGAAAACCAGAAGGGCCCATCTTTTTAGAGGGGGGGGGGGGGGGGGCAGCCATTGCCCACTGCTCAAATATATTATTATGCAACAGAAAAATTGTCAATTTTTTAAATAAAAAATCTTAACAGGCCGATGGGCCGCCGGCTGTGCCCCTTTTTTTTGTTGTCAATTTTGAACAACCCACCCAACACAAAGATGGTTCGGTGCGAACTGTGAGCGTACCTTTTGGAGTGGACTAAATGAATGAAGAAAATGTGTTGCAAGCATACAGTGAAATATTACTCCATACAACTAAAGCTCAGAATGAGCACTGTGCCTCCAAACCAGAGACAAATTAATCCGTTTTTGGCACTGATATAACTATTCTATCTCATTCCATTATAGAGAAAAACATATTCATAATAGATTAAATACTCTTATAAACAACAATCTGCACAGACAACAAACAATCATTTTGTGCAAAAAAAATCCAAGTTACACAGGCCCACTGGGCTAAAAATGAAGCAGCCCGTCAGGCATTTGCCCAAAATGCCAAATGACCAGTTCGCCCCTGGGCTGTTGGCTACCCAGGGTATACTCTGCGGAGTATTTCAGCTTTATACAATTTATTTAATGCCTCCTTTGTCCATGGCATTTGGCCCACTGTTGTAATTTCAAAATTAGTCCAAGTGTCAACATCAGTAAGGTATGGCAATAGTAGGAGAAATAGGTGTGGTCTAATCTACACTGAGTGTATAAAACATGAATAACACCTGCTCTTTCCATGACAGACTGACCAGGTGAATCCAGGTGAAAGCTAAGATCCGTTATTGATGTCACTTGTTAAATCCACTTCAATCAGTGTAGATGAAGGGGAGGAGACAGTTTAAAAGAAGGATTTTTATGCCATGAGACAATTGAGACATGAATTGTGTACTGTATGTGTGCCATTCAGAGAGTGAATGGGCAAGACAAAATATTTAAGTGCCTTTGAATGGGATATGGTAGTAGGTGCCTGGCGCACCTGGTTGTGTCAAGAACTGCAACACTGCTGGGTTTTTCATGCTCAATAGTTTCCCATGTGTATCAAGAATGGTTTACCACCCAAATGACACCCTGCCAACTTGACACAACTGTGGGAAGTTGGAGTCAACATGGGCCAGCATCCCTGTGGAACATTTTTGACACCTTGTAATGTCCATGCCCCGACGAATTGAGGCTGTTCTGAGGGCAAAAGGGGGTGCAACTCAAAATTAGGAAGGTGTTCTTAAAACCAGTTAAATGTAACTAAATGTAATCAAAAATGTAATCTACATAGTCCCCCAAAGTAATTATTTATCTTGAGAGGGCCATAAACAATAATTAGTAATCCTGCATACTCCAAGAAAGGTTAAAATTTCACCTTTCTGGTACATTTTTTGGGGGTGTAGTCACTTTGGAGGACACACGCTCAAATACACAGTAAAAATATGATACAAATATGAAATATTTTATATGATGTATTTCCTATTCAATACAACTGTATGATTAAGGCCTGAAATTACTTATATGCTTTCTAAATATATCACCTTCCTTATAACTGTAAAACACATATTTGTATGTTTAGTGTTAGAGAAAATGTGCATATTTGATAAAAGATCTCTCTTGATGAAAACGTCTGCCCCCATCGCAGTGAACGTATCACATAGCTGTAGCTTGGCTTCCTGAACTCGTTGGGAACTCGCCTTTCATCAGATATTAATATTCTCCCTCTATGACAAACAAAAAGGGTTTTATGTTTAAAATATATGAATTATCTTAGATTACTGGCTATAAATTGATCTATGAATGTGCTACTGCGACGAAACCACTCTCTCCTGCTGCAATATTTTGCTAGTGGGCTCCCAAGTGGTGCAGCAGTCTAAGGCACTGCATCTCAGTGCTAGAGGCGTCACTACAGACCCTGGTTCGATTCCAGGCTGTATCACAACCGGCCGTGATTGGGAGTCCCATAGGGCGGCTCACAATTGGCACAGCGTTGTCCGGGTTAGGGTTTGACTGGAGTAGGCCATCATTGTAAATAAGAATTTGTTCTTAACTGACTTGCCTAGTTAAATAAAGGTTAAATAGAGCACGTGAGTAGTGTTCAGCCAGGAGTTGATGGAAAGTTGGAAGAGCTAATGAAATGGTAGAAGGGACATCCCAGGTTCAAGTGGTGTCAGATTTCACATCCCGCTTCACACAGGCCAAATATACATACGCCTGTGTCCGTGAGAATCAGGGCTGTCGCTCAATGCAATCCAATTAGATATATGACGATTTATAAGCAAAGATGCTGGTCAGAACCGGTACCAGAACCATACAGGTTCCCAAAACGGGACATCACATCTAAGATGTTTTGATGTTTTTTTATTAACTGTGTGGTTTGAGCCCTTAATGCTGATTGGCTGAAGGCCGTGGTATATCAGTATGACAAAGCATTTATTTTTACTGCTCTAATTACATTGGTAACCAGTTTATAATAGCATTTAAGCACCTTGGGGGTTTGTGGTATATGGCCAATATACCACAGTTAATGGCGTTGCGTCTTGCCTAAGAACAGCTCTTAGCGATGGTATATTGGACATATACTACACCCCCTCGTGCCTTATTTCTTAAGTCTACTCAGTGTATAATAGGTTACCGCAGTATGTAAGTGTGGCAGTCATTGACACTGTAGTCCAAACTGTTTAGGGGTCTATTGGAACGTTTCACTTTCTGTAGTCTCTGTGTAGCAGATGTAGTTCAGTGAACTACACCTTGCCTGGGTAACTTTGCCAGAGAGCTGAAGACTCATGTTAGAGCTCAGGGATATTGCCATAGCTCAGTGGGCTACCGTGGTATTGAGGCGCACATACAACCGGGGGTTGGATACTTGATTGATTACATTATACACCACCGTGGAAGGCTGGAACGAAGACCATGTTACTCTGTGAATGTTCACCCACAATGTCTTAATGACATAGTATTATACGTTTGTGGGGTTGATGACAGACTGCTTTGTGGTTATTGAATAGTGTTAGTCTAATTATTCCTGTCAGTACAGTGTAAAAAAAAATGTGATTACTCACTCATTGTTACACTGCACTTGCCATGTGTTTAGGGTTAGAGTTAAGATTAGAGTTAGGGTAAGGGTAAGGACAAGGGTAAGGATTACAGTTGTAAGTGCAGTGTAACAATTTGTAATTACAATACTTTTTACACTGTACTTACAGGAATACTTGTACAGTAATAAGGGCACTTAGAGTGTTAGCCTTCCACTCCTATAACTATATTTGTACTCCTCCAAATGACACTTCTATTTGCTTTTATCATGAATGATTTGTGTGAAGGGACCATAATGCAGAACATCACTGTGGGGCCTCAGCACTTCCACAGCACTCAGATTCATTTGGCTTCACAAAGTGCATTTAAAGTCAATGCTGCACTTCTGTTGCACGCAGACACACACACACACACACACACACACACATAGGCACACACACACTCATTATGTTATGGACTTAATCAGAGATGAAGCAGGCGGTGAATCAAATTTGACAAGCTTGCATGTAAGGAATTATGAATAACTGTCAAAGCATAGTAATATTGAGGAGTATAGCTTAATTTGTTGTTATTGTTTATCTATTTATTTTCATTGACAGGAGATATTATGATGTTCCCCATCTTTTCTTCACTCAAATCTCACCTTCAGTTAAATCATGATCCTTTCAACATAAAATTGCAGAGGTTTTGACATTATATAATCTCAAAATGCAACTGTTTGAATGTACAGGTACTGTATATACCAAATTCTTCTACTGACACCTTATGGATGCCAGAATCTACAGAACCTTGTTAACTAAAATATAATGTTGTCATGTGGCATCCCTTACAATGGTGCATGAGCCACACACAGGCACCTGCCTGAAGCAAAATAATGCTATCATGTTCTAAGCTGAGCGAGGTCGTGAAACACTACTCAGCCGATGTCTCGTAGTGCCATTCATACATCCATTATTTCTCAGGTGCTTGGAATGCAAGGGACTTATTATGGAGTAAGGAATCCTCATACACTTTGACGTTTTAAACATAGCAAGCATGGCTGTGTGGATTGGGGATAATGGAGTGTTGGCCTACAGCAAGCATTTAAAGACTAATGTTGTTCGCCAAGCTCAATCAATGCATAAGGGCTTTCACCAGAGTTATGCTTGGATGAAATTGGTACTTCACAGAATAACTTGTCATCACTCACAAAGACAAACAATCAATTCAATCCATATTTGTGATTAGGAAAGACCAAGGTCTTTCTATAGCTAAGCAATATATTTTTTGTTTGTCATTTGCTACTGTGTTTTTTTGTAGATGTCCTTTTGGAGATGTCCTTTTGATTACAATCAAGGCGGTGGGCTTTTAGCTAACTAAATGTAACCAATCAATATTTCACTGCAGGTGTTTGATGAAAATGATGTCTTATGAATATATGAATACATTAATGAGAGCAAAACTTGTCACATATTGTTCTGTCATAGGTGTTTATCTTCGTGATTTGCACAACTTGCTTTCACAGTCTGTTATTAATGTGTGCCTGATTATTAGGTTACCACAAATTCAAATGTTTGAGGGGTGCCTCGAAACAGCAACAGTAATCAGAGTGAGCATCACCAAATGTGTTCAGCTAATGAAAATACAGCTTTTCTAAATGACTTATTTTCTGCATCTCTTTTTATGTTATTCCAATCCGAGAAGGCAATGTACCAGTTTTAACAATGAATCAACTTGAGATGTATTTCAGTGGCCTCTGAATTGCCTGTGCTTGCCAGTGCAGTGAAATGGGTTGCAATCTGGAGAGAACAACAGAGGCACAGTCACAGTCTTTCTTCTCCTGCTACCTGCCAGCTTTGTGCTGTTTGACAAGTCTTTCTCAGTGGCACTGCAGATCCAACTAGTGTGTTGTGCATCAGGGGCCCAATTAAATGAATGTGTTTGCCACAATGTCTAGACCAGGGCTCTCCTACCCTGTTCCCGCAGAACTATCATCCAGTAGGTTTTCATTGCAACCCTAATCTAGCACACCAGATTCTAATTATTAGCTGGTTGATAAGTTGGACCAGGTTAGTTACAACTGCGGCTGGAGTGAAAACCTACAGGAGGGTTGCTCTCCCGTAGTGGAGGGTAGCTCTCCCGTAGTGGAGGCTGCTAAGGGGAGGATGGTTCAATATAATGGCTGGAATGGAGTGAAAGAAATGGTATCAAACGCATTCCATTCACTCCATTCTGGCCATTATTTTGAGTTGTCCTCCCCTCAGCAGCCTCCTCTGCTCTCCAGGAACAAGGTTGAACACCCCTGGTCTAGACCTATGAGCCATATGTTTTTCAATCTTTTGATGCATTCAGACCCCTCCCTACCTCATCTTTTAAGGAATCAGGTCACGACTGGCCTCTCTCACGATCAAGTCTGTTTTTCTTTAGTGGAGATGTTGATGGCTATAGAGTAAAACGGAGTTTGGGGAAAATGCGGTGGTGTTTAAAACCTCGCCATTAGCTGGTGTACGTTAATGGATTGATTTAATTGTTAATGAATGAACCTATTACAGTGAAACAAGGCTATGCCTGCTGGGAAAGATAATATATGTGAAATCAGGATATTTAGTTCCAATACACCAGATAGTCTTTCAGACCTTTTCAACATTTACCAACTTGGATATTTAAAGGTAATAAAGAAACAAATCAACAATTATTACCAGGAATGAATATACAAGTAAAGGTGAGTAAACACACACTATGGTGGCCCAGTGGACTCTTTTTACTAGTGGAGTATGCTAGTGGAGGTGAGTAAACACACACCACGGTGGCCCAGTGGACTCTTTTTACTAGTGGAGTATGCTACTGGAGGTGGGTAAACACACACCACGGTGGCCCAGTGGACTCTTTTTACTAGTGGAGTATGCTAGTGGAGGTGGGTAAACACACACCACGGTGGCCCAGTGGACTCTTTTTACTAGTGGAGTATGCTAGTGGAGGTGGGTAAACACACACCACGGTGGCCCAGTGGACTCTTTTTACTAGTGGAGTATGCTAGTGGAGGTGAGTAAACACACACCACGGTGGCCAAGTGGACTCTTTTTCTCCCAAGATATGGCTTATGTATTTGTTATGATATGCAAAATCCTGTACATATTCATGAGTATGCAGAGTAGCAGTACACTAGCTCCTATTACGTTGAACTTTTCAGGGAACTTGAAAGGTAACTTACACATGGTATTGCTTCTGAAGTGGATTTTTTGCGAAGTATATTACAAAGAACCTGATAGTTGACTGATATTAACTGGGTGTCCCTGGAAGTTAATTTAAATTGTATGTTTGGCCCCTCAGGATACTCTTGAGTCCAACAGAAAAGTGTCTGCAGTCTTCTATCACAGTGTTCCACATTTCTCATACAAAATGCCCTTTTTAAGATGAATGATCATATCGCTCCACTACCTATCCCATTAGAATGAAGTGATATTTGAGGGATGCAATCTTCTTACAGTACGATCCAGTGGGAGAGAGAAGGATAAACTAAGTATGATTGGAGGCATGTAGTTGGAAAGCATCACAAGTCCTATATGATCCTTAGGGAGGGAGAATGTCTAGGACCTGGATCTATCACTCATATTGTTTCTAGTTTTAATGAAATAGCAGGAAACAGGCTGTCCTCTCTACCTCTGTTACAGAAGTAGGATCATAATTTGAACCAGTTTACTACAGCAGAATTGTTTTTATTATTTTGTGGATTATAATTAATGGTCATTTTTGTGACGGTTGATAAATTCTTAGTAAGACTAAATCAAGTCTGAAATTGCAAAGTGGAAATTACAAACTTCTGAAACCTTTTTAAATCTCAAATACACACCAATGTTTAGTTATCCTGCAACAGGATGCTCAAATTAAGATCCTGTATCTGCAAATGAAATACCCTGGTATTTACTGGTGCAGTCCAT
The DNA here is from genome assembly GCF_034236695.1 of Oncorhynchus nerka. Taxonomy (NCBI): domain Eukaryota; kingdom Metazoa; phylum Chordata; class Actinopteri; order Salmoniformes; family Salmonidae; genus Oncorhynchus; species Oncorhynchus nerka. Next base: position 27,686,891 of record NC_088405.1, on the reverse strand, counting down.
GCTTGACTGCTGCTTGGCCAACTCTAGCTACATGAGTTACTCTTGACTTAACCTCATCCCCAGGATAATTGCTCTTGCACATACCAGTTCAACAGATAGAGAGCCAGCTGGTGGGCGAGCATACTATTGACCAGCATTTCTTCAATCAATCATTATGCCCCTGATTAGGTGTGTTAGCGCTGGGCTGGAACAAATACCTGGGCATCCTATAGATCTCCAGGACCAGGATGTTTCTCCATTTGCACTGAATGTAGTGATTCAAACCGTGTTAAAGGAAAGCGTCTGTCATAAAAACGCAAATCCAAGTTAAGAGCCGACTGTAATCGGCCAATATGGAAATGTTCTGTTCTGTTTTTGATGATGTGAAGTGTTGTAAGATGTAAGAAATCAGTGTATAGGCTGGGGTATTCTGTGAGACCAAGTAATAATCTCAATTTGCCCTCTGCAGCTTTGTGTTGCCTCATCCAAGCAAAGAGAACACTTTGAATTTCAGAGTTTCCGTCCTTGGCTGGAAACCAATAGTGATCTAGTAGCACAGAGAATTGATTTTGTCAGAAGTGTGCTTGTCCGTATGTATGTGTGTGTGTGACAGAGAGGGAGAGAGAGAGAGAGAGAGAGATGTGTCCAGCTGGTATCACAATGTATATCAAAATTAAATTATGGCTAGAACACCTCTGTTGCCATGGAGTCTGTCCATTCAAGCATCTCCAAAGAATCTAAATCTCTGCAAACAGCTCTTTTCTTTGGTATACCTTTTATGTCTCTGTCTGCTTTCACGTTCCACAAAACATACAGGATTGGAATTCATGGTTCCATAACAAAACCAGGCACTTGGATAAGCCAATTAAAACAAAACAAAAAACAAGAATAGAATGTTAAGATAAAGGAATGACTGATCTCCACAGAGAGTGGGAGCCAATCTGAAAATGATTGGTTGACTTTCCTGGGGCAAAGTTCTCCCCACATCAATAAAACATAAACATGAATAAATGCACTGCTTTCGGCCTTTCCTGGGTCCTTACTTAATTTCATGTATGCAAGTGAGTGATGATATGCATTGAAATGTGTATTTATCTAGAAGGCTCAAAATAATTTTAGTTGCCATTATTGTTTGTTTTGTTTTGGATATTTACATAAATGCAATAATGCATCATAAAAACTCTTGAATTTGGCATGTGCCTTTTGCGACATCAATAGTCAAGCATTGCAGATACAGTATGTTAGAGGTTCATTGCTGCTCGGTCCCTGGTGGCTGCAGTATTTGCATGTATAGTAGTTGTTCTCGATTGACATGAACTGCAGTTGCGTTGCCTACCAATAATGAGAGAGACGTAGGAACATTTTGTCTCCAATGATGTACCCGTGATGAATCCACTTAGCGACAATTTCTCCTTCTAGTTATCTGCCTGGGCAGCATGCTGCCCTGCGGTGGATTGCTGTTGACCCAATTCTATGGGTCAGTATATTTAACAGTCATGAAGCCAATGGGGAGAAACAACAGATATGTGGAAAATTCTCTCACAATTTAGACAGCATTGACTAAATGGATGCTTAGCCTGAACCCAAATCTTGGCCTGACACTTGTGTGAGGGTCAATTACACCCAAATCAACAGATCATCGCACATGGATTTGTATGATTTGTTCTTCATTAGGCTAATGGTGGGTGAAATCATGAAACTTATGACAATGATGTCACAATGTAATTGTCACCACACATGCCTCTGGCATCACTTAAGCTGTTAAAATGAAGGACAACCAATGCCTTTTGGTATGATATGATATGGCGTCATTATATTCCCTCCAGAAAGAGGTTTAGTTGGCAGTTGAAATCTTATTACAGACAGATGTAATTTACCATGTGAAGTGTCAGGCTCCGTTGCCACTGACCCATCATAACCAGCAAAACATGAAGAAATGAATAGGGATGAGGGTTGTTCGGTTGTCCCCATAGGAGAACCCTTTGAATAAGTCTTGATGGTTCTCGGTAGAACACTTTTGGTTCCAGGTAGAACCCTTTTGGTTCCAGGTAGAACCCTTTTGGGTTCATGTACTATCCATTCTAGAACCGAAAAGGGTTATCCTATAGGGACAGCCGAAGAACCCTTTTGGAACCTTTTTTTCAAAGAGTGTAGGCTACACTGTTTGGTGGACATTTTTTCCTCCTCGTGTTTTTCAGAGGCAATTAGTTCGAACATCAGAGCCATTTAACTAAATCTATATTCCAAATTGATTCTGACTCTGGTGTTGGTCCTTGCAGACATGGCGCATTTAGTTATGCAAATGGTTATCTTTCTCCTTGATTGGTTAATTAACCTGGAATGGAGATAGTCCATGCCTAGCAGAGCCGTCGTTTGATGGGTAAATTGTGGGTCAATTGGGTTTTTAGCATTTTGGTGTCGGGCTGGAGGCATGGCATTGTTCTTTAACTCTTGTGTGGCTTCTTTGGTTTAATGACTCGTTCTATGGGTCCCATAAGGTTAATGTGTTTAAACTCACTGTAATTGAGCTTTCGACCTCTCTTTCAGTCCCCATTTTTTATTCATGATGCTACGGCACATTGTTGCTCCTCTCTTGATATTTATCTTCTACTCTCTCTATCTCTCTCCCGATCTCCCCCTTCACTCTCTCTCTTTCTCTATCCCCCCTTTTACCCTCTCTTCCTCTCTCTATCCCCCCTTCACTCTCTATCCCCCTCACTCTCTATCCCCCTTCACTCTCTATCCCCCACTCTCTCTCTCTCTCTCTCTCTCTCTCTCTCTCTCTCTCTCTCACTCACTCACTCACTCACTCACTCACTCACTCACTCATCTATTTAGGGCTCCCGAGTGGCGCAGCGATCTAAGGTACTGCATGTCAGTGCTAGAGGCGTCATTACAGACCCTGGTTTGATCCCTCTCTCTCTGTAAGATCCACTTCCGGCCAAGTTTCAGACTCCCGGTTTTTGACTCAAATGTCTTGGTACTTGGTCAATTTCATGATGCCGTTGGCAGTGTTGGAAAATGTAACTAATTGTCATACTTGAGTAAAAGTAAAGATACCTTATTAGAAAATGTCTCAAGTTAAAGTGAAAGTCACCCAGTAAAATACTACTTAAGTAAATGTCTAAACGTATTTGGTTTTAAATATACTTAAGTATCAAAAGTACATGTAAATCATTGTAAATAAGACTTTGTTCAGAACTGACTTGCCTGGTTAAATTAAGGTTAAATAAAAAATAATTGCTCAAATATACTTAAGTATCAAAAGTGTTCCTTATATTAAGAAAACCAGACGACACCATTTGTTTGTGTTTTCAATTTACAGATCACCAGAGGCACATCACTCAGACATAACTTACAAACAAAGCATTTGTGTTTGTGGGTCCGCCAGATCAGAGGCAGTAGGGCCATTTTACTGTACTGCTAAGCATTCAAAATGTAACATGTACTTTTGGGTGTCAGAGAAAATGTTCGGGGTAAAATGTAAACTATTTTCTTTCGGAATGTAGTGAAGTAAAAATAAAAGTAATCAAAAATATAAATAGTAAAGTACAGATACCCCCAAAAACGACTTAGTAGTACTTAAAGTATTTTTACTTAAGTACTATATTTTTTATTTTTAAGGGGTGGATCAGCTTTAATATTGTGAATAGATTGTTGTTCCATCAATGTAATTGTCTGCTTAATTTCCAATCCCCCATTTTCTTTTGGGGGGGGTAAATATATATATCCATATACATAGATATGTACATACCCACAGATTTTTTAGAATATACCTTCACTTTTCCCTGCAAACCCTACCACCCCTCCCCCAATTGGAGTAAACTAATAAACAATAACACTTAGGCTTCTATCTTCAGCATATACATCCTATACACATTTTACAGACACAATCTATTTTGCAATAGTTCTATTTTGTTTGTTTTTAGTCCTACCTCTATTTCTGATGTCCATCCAGTCTGATTTCTATTTGCTGCTGTGCTATTTCACAAAATATCTGAACCTATATACATTTTACATTGGTTATGTTGTTGTTATTAGTCCCACCCTTCAGCTCCATTCAACCCCTCCCATCTACTGTATCTCTTAACACCATCCATTTTGGATTTCTATTTGCCATATATTTTTCAACTGTGCTGTGATGCTTCACAAAAGTACTGAACCTTTCTATTCTCATAGCTTCTACAGATTGTAAATTAAAGATAAATTTTTTTGCTAAAATAATTATTATATTATTGATTGATTGACTATGACTTTTCAAATCACCCAGTATTGCTATTTGCAATGTTAGTTCAAGGTAAATGTTGCAATTCTTCAGCCATTCCTGGACCTGTGACCAAAAACGAGCTACATATGGACAAAACCAAAATAAATGATCTAATGGCTCTGCCTCCTCGCAGCAAAATCTGCAGAGCTAAGAAGGTTGTATCCCCCATATATACTACCTTTCAAAAGTTTGGGGTCACTTCGAAATTTCCTTGTTTTTGAAAGAAAAGCACATTTTTGGTCCATTAAAATAACATCAAATTATTCAGAAATACAGTGAATTTTGTAAATGACTATTTTTTATGGAATATCCACATAGGCGTACAGAGGCCCACTATCAGCAACCATCACTCCTGTGTTCCAATGGCACGTTGTGTTAGTTAATCCACGTTTATAATTTTAATAGTTTAATTGATCAGAAAACCCTTTCCAATTATGTTAGCACAGCTGAAAACTGTTGTTCTGGTTAAAGAAGCAATAAAATTGTCCTTCTTTAGTCTAGTTGAGTATCATGAGCATCAGCATTTATGAGTTCAATTACAGGCTCAAACTGGCCAGAAACAAAGACCTTTCTTCTGAAACTCGTCAGTCTATTCTTGTTCTGAGAAATTAAGGCTATTCCGTGCGAGAAATTGACAAGAAACTGAAGATCTCGTATAACGCTGTGTACTACTCCCTTCACAGAACAGCGCAAACTGGCTCTGTCACACCCTGATCTGTTTCACCTGTCCTCGTTATTGTCTCCACCCCTCCAGGTGTCGCTTGTTTTCCCCAGTGTATTTATCCCTGTGTTTCCTGTCTCTCTGTGCCAGTTTGTCTTGTATGTTCCAAGTCAACCAGGGTGTTTCCCGTTCTCCTGCTTTTTGCTATTCTCCTTTTTCTAGTCCTCCTGGTTTTGACCCTTGCCTGTTTCTGGACTCTGTACCCGCCTACCTGATCATTCCGCCTGCCCTGACCTCGAGCCTGTCTGCCACTCTGTACCTCCTGGACTCTGATCTGGTTTGGACCTTTTGCCAGGTCCATGACCGTTCTATTGCCTACTCCTTTTGGATTAATAAACATTGTAAGACTCCAACCATCTGTCTCCTGTGTCTGCATCTGGGTCTCGCCTTGATACTAGAATAGAAACCAGAATAGAAAGAAGAGTGGGAGGCCCCGGTGCACAATTGAGCAAAAGTACATTAGTATCTAGTTTGAGACAGATGCCTCACAAGTCCTCAACTGGCAGATTCATTAAATAGTACCCGGAAAACACCAGTCTCAATGTCAACAGTTAAGAGGCAACTCATTAGATACACTAATGTACTTGTCCTCTTGCTCAGTTGTGCACCGGGGCCTCCCACTCTTTCTATTCTGGTTCGAGACAGTTTGCTCTGTTTGTAACAAGTTTCAATACATTTTGGTAGGATTTCTATGTTGAAGATTGAAAAAGAATTTGGTGCATTTTTCCCCATATTCCACCCAGTTTGCTTTATTTTTATAATATTACACTGGATCTTGAATAAGTTCCTCCATTTATTTTTATTTTTCCTCCTTCTTATTCTGTGCCTCTATGGTACAGTTTTTATTGCTATCTAACTGGACTTTTAGTCCTTCAATTTCCTTTGTTAATATGGACTCTTTTGATCTAAATTGTATTTGTTTTATAGATGAGTACTGAATTGCGTTGCCTCTAAAGGCACATTTAAAAGTGTCCCATACAATAAAGGGATCTGCGGTACCTATGTTATGTCGGGAAAAAGTCTGTTCTAAATGATTCTGTCCTAGTTATAAACAACTTATCATCCAGTAGGCTTTGATTAAATTTCCAATATCCTCTCCCACGTGGAAATTCTGTAAGAGTAATATATATGCCAATTATGTAATGATCCGACCGCATTCTGTCCCCTATCAACACTTTAACTTTTGATGCCAGAGAGAATGACATAAGAAGGTAATCAAGACGACTAGCTTGATTAAGCCTCCGCCATGTATATCTCACTAGGTCAGGATATGTAAGCCTACATATCCACTAATTCTAATATATCCATGACATTCATGATTTCCTTAAGTGCCTGAGGGTGATAGTTTGTAGTGTGATTTCCTTTACGGTCCATAGAGGTATTAACATCCCCCACCATAGTGTAGAGTTGATCAATTGTTATATATTTTCAAAGAAGCTTGGATCATCATTATTTGGACCGTATAGGTTAATAAGCCATATCTGTTTATTGTCCAATAACATATTTAAAATAATCCATCTACCTTGATGATCTGTTTGGACAATTTCAACATTTGAAACAAAATTACTGTTAATTAGTATCACCCCCCCACCCTCCCCAGTCCTTTTTCCACAAAACTTCATCTAAAATTGTTAAATGAGTTTCCTGTAAACAATACATATTATATTCCTTCTCTTTTTGCCAGGTAAATACTGATTGTCTTTTCTTATTATCTGCAAGCCATTACAATAGTAACTGGCTATACTTACTTCACCACTTACCATAATGAGACACAACATTCCATTCTATTTATCAAAATATGTTTGTAAACATACCATTAAAAAGTAACATGACGATTGAGTGTCCATATAGCTGTACCATGATATTTACATTGCTACTAAGTAAATCTCCAATTGGTCCCCAATTGATTTGTATTACATATAGTCATTAATAAATATATGTGTGTACTGTATATATATATACAGTATATGTATATTTTTTAAATCCTGTTTATCTTATTTTCCATAATTAGCTATTCATATTAGTAGTAATATGGGCAATTTATGCAAAAGATTTTACGTCTCACCAGTCTCGCCATTACCAAATTTACATTATGGCAGGAATTATTATATTAGCAAACAATTATTGTGAATCATCGTATATTGTCCCTAACATCTTTTACTCCCTCGCAACAGTTGTGGGATACACACAAACCCACACACAGGGTTTCTGGGATAATGGTGTTGATGTGAGCCATTACCAGCCTTTCAAAGCACTTCATGGCTATGGACGTCAGTGCTACGGGTCTGTAGTTATTTAGGCAGGTTGCCTTTGTGTCCTTGGGCACAGGGATTATGGTGCTCTGCTTGAAACATGTTGATATTACAGACTCAATCAGAGACATGTTGAAAATGTGAGTGAAGACACCTGCCAGTTGGTCAGCACATGTCCGGAGACCACGTCCTGGAAATCCGTCTGGCCCCGCAGCCTTGTGTATGTTGACCTGATTAAAGGTCTTACTCATGTTGGCTACAGGGAGCGTGATCACACAGTTGTCCGGAACAGCTGATGCTCTCATGGATGCCTCAGTGTTGCTTTCCTCGAAGCGAGCATAGAAGTGATTTAACTCGTCTGGTAGGCTCGTGTCACTGGGCAGCTCGTGGCTGTGCTTCCCTTTGTAGTCTGTAATAGTTTGCAAGCCCTGCCACATCTGTCGAGCGTCAGAGCCGGTGTAGTATGATTCAATCTTAGCCCTGTATTGACGCTTTGCCTGTTTGATGGTTCGTCGCAGGCCATAGCGGGATTTCTTGTAAGCTTCCAGGTTTGAGTCCCGCACCTTGAAAGCGGCAGCTCTACCCTCTACCCTTTAGCTCAGTGTTGCCTGTAATCCAAGGCTTCTGGTTGGGGTATGTACGTACAGTCACTGTGGGGACGACGTCCTCGATGCACTTATTGATAAAGCCAGTGACTGATGTGGGGTATTCCTCAATGTCATCGGAAGAATCCCGGAACATGTTCCAGTCTGTGATAGCAAAACAGTCCTGTAGTTTAGCATCTGCTTCATCTGACCACTTTTTTATAGACTGAGTCAGTGGTGCTTCCTGCTTTAATTTTGCTTATAAGCAGGAATCAGGAGGATGGAGTTGTGGTCGGATTTACCAAATGGAGGGCGAGGGAGAGCTTTGTACGCGTCTCTGTGTGTGGAGTAAAGGTGGTCTAGAATTGTTTTCCCTCTGGTTGCACATTTTACATGTTGATAGAGATTTGGTAGAACTGATTTAAGTTTCCCTGCATTAAAGTCCACTAGGAACGCCGCCTCTGAGTGAGTGGTTTCCTGTTTGCTTATTTCCTTATACATCTGACTGAGTGCGGTCTTAGTGCCAGCATCTTTTTCTGGTAAATCAACAGCCATGAAAGATATAGCTGATAACTCTCTAGGCAAAGTAGTGTGGCCTGCAATATATCATAATATACTCTACTTCAGGCGAGCAAAATCTAGAGATTTCCTAAGATTTCGTGCACCAGCTGATGTTTACAAATATGCACAGACCCCGCCCCCCCCCCCCCCATCCCCCGTCTTACCGGAGTGTGCCGTTCTATCCTGCCGGTGCAGCATATTTCCCGCTAGCTGAATATCCATGTCGTCATTCAGCCACTATTCCGTGAAACATAGGATATTACAGTTTTTGATGTCCCGTTGGTAGGATATTCGTGATCGTACCTCGTCTAACTTATTGTCCAATGATTGCACGTTGGTGAGTAATATTGACGGTAACGGCAGCTTTCCTACTCGCCTTCTGCGGGTCCTGGCGAGGCATCCGGCTCTTCGACCTCTGTATCTGCGTCGCTTCCTCTTGCGAATAACTGGGATGTTGGCCCTGCCGGGTGTTTGGAGAATATCATGTGAGTCTTGCTTGTTGTTGAAAAATTCTTTGTCTAATCCGAGGTGAGTGATCGCTGTCCTGATTTCCAGAAGCTCTTGTCTAATCTGAGGTGAGTGATCGCTGTCCTGATATCCAGAAGCTCTTGTCTAATCTGAGGTGAGTGATCGCTGTCCTGATATCCAGAGATACGGTTGCAGAAACATTATTTACAAAATAAGTTACAAATAACGAGAAAAACCCCACATAATAGCACAATAGGTTGGGCGCCCGTAAAACTGCTGCCATTTCTTCCAGCGCCATTTTACGTCTAATGTCAATTGCTTCTGTTTCTTGGCCCAAGCAAGTTTCTTCTTCCTATTGGTGTCTTTTAGTAGTGGTTTCTTTGCAGCAATTTGACCATGAAGGCCTGATTCACTCAGTCTCCTCTGAACAGTTGATGTTGAGATGTGTCTGTTACTTGAACACTGTGAAGCATTTATTTGGGCTGCAATCTGAGGCTGGTAACTCTAATGAAGTTATCCTCTGCAGCAGAGGTAACTCTGGGTCTTCCTTTCCTGTGGCGGTCCTCATGAGAGCCAGTTTCATCATAGTGCTTGATTGGTTTTGTGCCTGTACTTGAAGAAACTTTCAAAGTTCTTGAACTTTCTGCATTGACTCATCTTCATGTCTTAAAATAATGATGGACTTTCGTTTCTCTTTGCTTATTTGAGCTGTTCTTGCCATAATATGGACTTTGTATTTTGTCAAATAGGGCTATCTTCTGTATACCACCACTAATTTGTCACAACACAACTGATTGGCTCAAACGCATTAAGAAGGAATGAAATTCCACGAATTAACTTTTAACAAGGCACACCTGTTAATTTAAATAAATTCCAGGTGACTACCTCATGAAGCTGGTTGAGAGAATGCCAAGAGTGTGCAAAGCTGTCAACAAGGCAAAGGGTGGCTCATTTAAAGAATCTCAAATACAGAATATATTTTGATTTGTTTCACACATTTTTGGTTACTTAACTATTATTATTTTTAACTAGGCAAGTCAGTTAAGAACAAAATCTTATTTTCAATGACGGCCTATGAACAGTGGGTTAACTGCAGTACATCATTCCATGTATAGAATATACCTTTATCAGAAAATGTTGAGACATCCATGCTTTTCTAAATGGAAAAATACAAACCACCATGACTTTTTACAGAAGGGGGGTCCTTAGAGGAGCCAATGATGTGCTTTGGTGAAGTGACATCACATGCAACTCCTCTGTGTGGTTCCCTTTCCCTCACATGCAGTAAAGCTAAGAGCTAGCTACTTAAATGCTCAGAAAGTCGTTAAATAATCTGTACATTTCTCCTTCAATAAAAAATGGAAACTCAATCTCTGGTAAATGAAGTTTTATTCAACATTAAACCAAATGTTCATGGAATTTGTTTTTAGTAAATTGCTCAACTGTGAAACTACAATTAAAGTGGGAGGGACCTGAAAGTCATAGGCAAGAGACAAGGAAGGCATCATTTTCTGTAATTCTTCAGTCATTTTGGCATGACTACTAATATGATTTATTTAAATATATTTTTGTAAAATGGCCGGAATGAATTCTTCTTTCAAGAAAACATAATTTCAGCTACTGTGAAGTACTAAAAACAATATAATTTTGAATCCAAACACCGCATTTCTAGTAGAAAACAGGCGTTTGTATGATTTTAGTAATTGCCGTTGTATAGTCCTTCTCCTCCTCATGTCTGACCCCTCTATCTGTCATGCACCTTAAGCATTAACAAAATAAATGGATAATGCCATTGGAGTGACAATAATGCATTGACACCATTTCACACTGCCCTCTGTGAATGTGTAGACATTTATGGCCCATATTTCCCTTCCCACAAACACTTTGTGTGCCCATCCACTGTGAAGACAAAACAACATAAGAGCAAAATAATGTACTTGTAGAGTACAACCATAACTAGTACTACAGCAATTGAATGCTTGTAGAACTAGAAAACCTAAATCAACACATTATTGGTTGAATACAGACTGTTCACATTTTTATGTTGCAGTCTGCACTATGAAAAGTTATCTGATTTTATATATTTGAAGGATAGAGAGAGTAGGAGAAAGAGAGGGGAGTTAGAGATTGAGCGAATGAGAGAAAGAAAGGCGGGAGGACTGGCTGTACTTCATTTTGTTGTTCACTGAACAATTTTCTGAATCCGCTGAGGGACTGTCACAAGACTTGACAGCTTGCATGGCTGTTCAGATCATTGCATCCAACAGACTGGCAGATCTAGACAACTTGTGGATCATTTGTCATTGTGCTGTCTTACGGAGATTATATTTTATGCTAATGTGGCAATCATAGTGCATATTCCATGCTGTTAGACACAGGTAATAAATGTTGTAAGTGAATTTGATTGCAGACGTACAGTAGATGTGCCTGCAATTGCATATAATTAAAGTGCTTTTGTTGTTATTTTTAGGTGATCCTGACCTTGACGAAGCAGTATGACTTTAACTTGGGTGCTTTCACTGAGAGTTCTCTGTGGAGGTAAGACTTCATGAACATGTTGTAATTCATATGTGCTGAACCTACTGTAGGGCTCTGTTCTAAAACAATTAGGGTTGCAAAGTTACTGGTAATGTACCAAAGTTACCAGAATCGTCTGTAATTTTGGTAATTAACAGGTAATCTAGGGTAAATTGTGTAATTTATGTATTCACATATAATATTACTATTTTTTATATCTTTGTCCATATTGTCCATAATTTTTTAGTGGATAGACCATATGGTTCAAGATAAAGTAGTGCAATTAATTTAAAAAGCATGTAATTATCAATGGCATTATTTTCAATTAACTGCATCTCTTCCAACTATTTACTTTTTCCAGACCTGCCACCAGTTTGGAGCCGAAACATTTACAAAAAAGACATACAGACATAGTAAAATAAATGAAAGTGTGTAAAATAAATAAATAAAGGATGTTGTTTGCTGAAACCCTCATAATAAACATCAATGTTATTCACTAAGTTGATGGTTTATATTTAGCATAATGTTTTACAGCTTTATCATTCTATTTTAAAAATAATTTCATTTCAATGTATTATTTTATACATTTTATATATTTTACATGTGATAAGGCTACAAACTTCTTGGAATAACCCTGGATTGTAAAACTGTCATGGTCAAAACATATTGATGCAATGGTAGCTAAGATGGGGAGTGGTCTGTCTGTAATAAAGTGTTGCCCTGTTTCTTGATATTGCTATCAACAAAACAAGTCCTACAGGCCCTAGTTTTGTCACACCTGGACTACTGCCCAGTCATATGGTCAAGTGACACAAAGAAGAGCATAGGCACATTACATTTGGCCCATAACAGAGCTGCACAGACAGCCCTTAAATGTACACAGAGAGCTAACATCAATGACATGCATGCCAATCTCTCCTGGCTCAAAGTAGAGGAGAGATTGACTGCATCACTACTTGTCTTTGAGAGAAGTATTGACATGTTGAAAGTACCAAGCTGTCTGTTCAAACGACTAGCACACAGCTCGGTACTCACCGTCTACCCGACCTTCCTGAATTCCCGGAGACAGTGGAACAATGGTTCTCCTGTGAGGCCCCGGGTTGCCTGGGTGTCCTACCGGAGAATAGGAAACGAAGACGCTGTAAGAGTGGGGGACGGGAGGAGGTGGGGGGCTTAGTGAGATTGAGACACTGGGCGACTCGTCCTTCATTACTGAGCATACTACTCACCAATGTTTCATCATTGGGAAATAAACTTGACGAACTCAGTGCGAGGATCTCCTTCCAGAGGAACATCAGATTCTTCAACATACTCTGTTTTTCAAAGAGCTGTCTTTCCTCCAACATCCAAATTAATTATATACAACCAGCTGGATTTACAGTTCTTTGAGCGGATAGGAAGAGGACTCTCTGGCAAGAACAAAGGCAGAGGGCTCTGCTTTATGACCAATAACAAGTGGTGTGACGGGGAAAACTTGAGAGCTTATGCTCTCCTGACATGGAAAAGTTGGTCATCAAATGTGTACATCCCGCCACAAGACTACAACAAAAATGCTCTCAAAGATCTTCATTGGACCCTGAACAAACTGGAGACCGGATACACGGAGGCAGCGTTCATTATTGTGGGGGACTTTAACAAAAGTAATTTAAGAACCGTGCTGTTACTGTCCAATTAGCAGAGATTCTATGCTGGTCCACTGCTACATGGCTTTTTGACATGGGTATAATCTCCCATCCTCCTTTCAGCAAATCTGACCATGACTCCATTTTTCTTCTTCAAACAAAGACTCAAGAGGGAGTTTCCGGTGTTCAGGTCTGTACAATACTGGTCTGACCAATCAGAATCCATGCTCCAAGACTGCATTGATTACGTGGATTGAAATATGTTGCCTCTGGGGATAACATCAAGGAATACGCCAACTCAGTCACTGGATTCATAAAAAATGCATAGACGATGTGATACCGATGCTGTCTTTCAAAATGTATTCGAATCAAAAACTGTGGATTGATGGCAGCCTTGTCGGAAAACTGAAGGAGAGAAATACTGCTTATGAACACGGCAAGGTGAACGTGGACAATTGTATGGTTAAACAGTACAAATACGACCTACGCAGATCTATCAAGATGGCGAGAAACAAGTATAGGGTCAAAGTGGAGGAGCAATTCAGCTGGTTGGATGCAAGGCGTATGTGGCAGGGGCTTCTAACAATCACTGATTACAAAAAGAAAGCCAGGCACATCACAGACACCAACACCGCCCTACCAGACAAGCTAAATACCTTTTTCTCACGCTTCAAGCAAGAATATTCTGAGCTGCCGAGGAGAGTCCCTGCGGACAACGAGGACTACGTGCTTACGGTTTCCATGGAAGACATATGTAAATAATTGTGTATATGTGTTAACCCTTGCAAGGCTCTCGGCCCAGACAGCATCTCTAGCTGCGTCCTCGGAGCATGTGCAGACCAGCTAGCTGTTGTGTTTTCTGACATTTTCAATCACTCGCTAACTAAGGCCGTTATCCGCACCTGCTTCAAGATGTTCACTTACATCCCTGTGACCAAGAAATGGAAAGTAACTGAACTGAATGACAACCAACCGTTAGCATTCACTTCCGTCATCATGAAGTGCTTCGAGAGGCTAGTCAAAGACCATATCAACTCCTTCCTCCCTGACACACTCGACCTCTCCAATTTGCCTACTGTCCCATTGCACTGCACACTGCCCTCACCCCCTGGACAAGAGGAATGCATATGTAAGGATGCTGTTCATCGACTACAGCTCGGCCTTCAATACCATAGTGCCCTCTAAGCTCACCACAAAGCTCATGGCCCTGGGACTGAACACTTCCCTATGAAACTGGGTCCTGGACTTTGTGACGGGCCACCCCCAGGTGGTATGCAACATTACCTCCTCCACACTGATCCTCAACATGGGGCCCCACAAGCATGCGCCCCCTCCTGTACTCCCCGTATACCCACGACTGCGTGGTCTCACACAGTTCCAACTCCAGCACTCTAACGACATTGGTAGGCCTGATTACTAACAACAATAAGGTGGTCTACAGGGAGGAGGTAGGCACTCTGATGGTGTGGTGCCAGGTAAACAACCTCTCTCTCAACATCAGCAAAACAAAGGAGCTGTTTATGGACTTCAGGAGTAATCAGGCTGGGCACGTCCCCATCCTCATCCACCGGGCCGCCATGGAGGCGGTCAAAAACTTCAAGTTCCTCAGCATACACATCTCCAAGGAGCTGAAATGTTCAAACCACACGGACACCATGGTGAAGAAAGCACGACAGCGACGCTTTAACCTCTGGAGGCTAAAGAAATGTGTTCTGTACCCGAGAGCCCTCACAGTGATTTACAGGGGCACCATCGAGAGCATACTGTCGGGCTGTATCACAGCATGGTACGGCATCTCCACCGTCGCTGACCATAAGGCACTACAGAGGGTGGTACGCTCAGCCGAACGCAGCTTTGGGTGCACACTGCCTGCCTTCCAGGACACCTACAACATCAGGTATTGCAGGAAGGCCAAGAAGATCATCAGGGACCTCCCAAGTCATTGCCTGTTCTCCCCGCTTCCATCACTCAGACGTGGGTGGTACAGGAGTATCATGCCTAAAACTAACAGACTAGCCAATAGCTTCTACCCCCAGACCATCAAGCTGCTGAATAGTCACCACTAGTCAGCTACCTGCTTCCACTGACCCCTCCTGACAGCTCATGTAAATAAAGTATTTATGTTTTTATTTTTAATACATTCGCAAACATTTCTAAAAACCTGATTTTGCTTTTTCATTATGGGGTACTGTGTGTAGATTGATGAAGAAAACATTTAATTTAATACATTTTAGAATAAGGCGGTTACCTAGCAAAATGTGGGAAAAGTCAAGCGGCCTGAATACTTTCCGAATACACTGTAGAAGTTTTGGAGAGGTGCGGGGGGCAGGAGGCTGCCACCCTGGGCGCCAGTGAAGCAGAGGTAATAACATAGCTGGATAAACTGTGATCGCCAGTCCAGGTGAAAAAAGTAACTCTTCCTATTCTTTCAATGCATTCTGCCGCAAAAGGTGGGTAAACTATTTGGGGGAAAAGTGGGTGAACTGTGCGTTCTGTGTTTACCCTCCACTACACCACTGTTGGGCGCCCGGAGAGCTGTTGTGGGGGGTTAAGTGCCTTCTTCAAGGGCACAACGGCATCAAGGATTAGATACCAGCAACCCTCCGGCTGCTAGCTCACTTCCCCTCAGATTTTTCCCATCGGATCCGGGATTCAAATCGACTCTCTAACCACTAGGCTACCTGCCTTATCTTAACTACCTTGCTATTGGTCAATGTTGATTTTCCTCATCCAGGAAATTCCCTGATGTTGGTTTTGATTGAATAATGCCCCTAACCATTTGTTGCAGAGCCAATACACACAGTACATGCAATAACTGCAGGCCTACCAATCCATTCACCCTATATCGTACGTTGAGTTACTGTATGCTGTCACATCATAAATAAGAACGGAATTCATTAAGGATTATATGGAGGCTGATACAGGCTCTTGTATTTCTTCCTCTCACCTTTTCCTAAGCCCACAGGAAACTCATTTCATTTTGAAAATACACCTGACAAAAAGACCATCAGTTCACCAAGCAGAGAGACTCAAATTAATTTCTGTTTCACTAGAGGCACCGCTAAGATTTACACCCGACTTGACACGTTTTGAAGGCCCATATTGTGTACAGGTCTTCCATCATCAAGGTGTCTGGTTAACAATAGCACCGCCAGTAAATTAGACTGTACCTCGGGGGATGCGGCAAGGCTCTTAGTATGATATTAAAAAAGGAAAGCATTTGAATGTTATGAAAAGAAACAGAGTAAATGATATCTGTAATAATAGGATAAAGGATTTATGGATATAGCCCCTGGGCACTCTGGATGGCAATGGGAAGATCAATTGGTGCCTCGCGAAAGGTATCTTAACCAGCATCTCCTGCAGAACATGTTTTAAAGTAATGACCGCTTCCCTTAGTGAAGGAACGTCCCACTGTAATAGCTTCATATGCAATGCCGTCTTTCCAGCTACAGTTGAGGATATTTGTCAACCGCAATGAAGAGCTCTAAGACACAAATACAAAAAGAGTTGAGGAGGAAACCTTTGCAAATGATCTCAACAGCCAATGGAATGATCCAGCTTAATGCAAAAGCAGCGATAGCAGACCCTGGGTTTCTATCCAATTATGCAATGAAATTACATTTGGAGGCGCTCAGGTAGAACTGAGAGAGACGAGTGGGTTGTGTGTTTGGTGAGTGGTAATAGAGCTATGTAGAATAGAGAGGGAGGGAGACATATTTACCCTTGTTATAGAACAACACTGGGAGTGGTAGATAAGGGGCAGAGAACGTTCAGAGAAGCAAATGTCTTTTAATGTCTTTCATTTGTTTGTTTCTGGGGGGCAATTCAGCATAGCCTACTGTGTGGACATAGACGCTTAAATATGTTATCTCATAAAGCGCTTCAGGGATTTAGGTCAATCGTACACTCATTCAATTAAATAAATTACCAGACAAAATACACTTCATTCACCAAGTTGAAGGACAACAGAGTTTAACTGAATTCTGAAAGGTACTTCATTATATGAAAGAATGTAATGTAATCAAATGTAAAGAGACTGTCCTTACATCTTTTTTTTTTGGCACACAAGGCGCAATTTAGAAATGTGGTTGTGCATCAGCAGTTGTTATTTCAGTCTTGTTATTTCAGTCACTAGCTAGTCACATCCAATTGGCAACAGATTTTCAATGCGAATATTCTAAAATGTGCATGAAGAAAATATGCAAATTTCCCCACCAGTGAGGTGTTTCCACCAAAATGACTTGTTGCAGATAGAAATGACTACGTGATGACCCATGGACACAAAATGTACTTTTACGTGTACGTTTTCATGTACTGAATACAAATGTAAAGTTCAATGTGTTTCCATCGCATTTTCAACATTTACCAATAGCTTTGTCACAAAAACTGTTTTAACTGCGTTAAATAGCAAATGTGCCTTCTCTGGTCTGCGAATGTGCGAAGGAGCATCAAGATCACTGTGCACTTTCACCACCCTGTGAAGTTCATCATAATAAAAATGTTCTCCAGCCTAATAAACCACATTGTTTCCCAAGTCGTAGTGGGAGGACCACACACCATATCCTCATATGACTCCAAGTTGACTTCGATATGATGGTTATTATCAATATTTGCGCATAAAGACGTATTGTCCCATCACTGCAACTCCCATATGGACCTTCCTCTAACCCGGACGACGCTTGGCCAATTGTGCGCCGCCTCATGGGTCCCCCGGTCGCTGCCGGCTGCGACAAGCCTGGGATCAAACCAGAATCTGTAGTGACCGCTGCGCTACTCCTGAGGCCTATCAGACGGCTTTTATAAAATTGTACCGAAACTTCCCGTTTTCATCACAAGTTGTTGTGATTTTTTTTCATATGCTATTACTTTATTCGCATAAAACTGTGGATAGAAACCATGGCAAAATGAGTAGAATTGCATGAAATTTGTTATAAAATTGCAAAATCGTCTCTCCTCCCCATGGCAAAATGTGTAAAATTGCAGGAAATCAAATCTAAAATGTTTTTCTCTCTGCTGTCAAGAAGACGGCCACTAAAATGGCTACATGTGTGGGTATGGATGTGGGTATGCTGACCTGCTTTTTTGTGGCCCCCATCAAAGTTGCCCATCACTGATTTAGACAGCAATGTAACAGAGGGAGAGAGGTATGTTGGAGAGAGAGTCAGAAGGGAAAAAGCAGGGATTTTTTTCCTCATTTTTTACATTACAGCCTCATTCTAAAATAGATTACATTTTTTAAAATCCTCATTAATATACACACAATACCTCATAATAACAAAGTAAAAATAGAAATACCTTATTTACATAAGTATTCAGACCCTTTGCTATGAGACTTGAATTTGAGCTCAGGTGCATCCTGTTTCTATTGATCATCCTGGAGATGTTTCTACAACTTGATTAGAGTCCACCTGTGGTAAGTGTAATTAATTGGACATGATTCAGAATGGCACACACCTGTCTATATAAGGCCCTTCAGTTGACAGTGCATGTCAGAGCAAAAACCAAGCCATGAGGTTGAAGGAATTGTCCGTAGAGCTCCGAGACAGGATTGTGTCGAGGCAGAGATCTGGGGAAGGGTACCAAAAAACATCTGCAACGTTGAAGATCCCCTAGAAAACAATGGCCTTCATCATTCTTACATGGAAGAAGTTTGGAACCACCAAGGCTCTTCCTAGAACTGACCACCCAGCCAAACTGAGCATTTGGGGGAGAAGGGCCTTGGTCAGAGAGGTGACCAAGAACCCGATGGTCACTCTGACAGAGGTGCAGAGATCCTCTGTGAAGATGGGAGAACCTTCCAGAAGTACAACCATCTCTGCAGCATTCTACCAATCAGGACTATATGGTAGAGTGGCCAGACAGAAGCCACTCCTCAGTAAAAGGCACATGACTGCCCGCTTGGTGTTTGCCAAAAGGCAACTAAAGACTCTCAGACCATGAGAAACATCTCTGGTCTGATGGAAGCAACATTTCACTCTTTGGCCTGAATGCCAAGCATCACGTCTGGAGGAAACCTGGCACCATTCCTACGGTGAAGCATGGTGGTGGCAGCGTCATGCTGTGGGGATGTTTTTCAGAGGCAGGGACTTTGAGACTAGTCAGGATCGAGGGAAAAATTAAAGCAGCAAAGTAGAGAGAGATCCTTGATGAAAACCTGCTCAGGACCTCAGACTGGGGTGAAGGTTCACCTTCCAACAGGACAATGACCCTAAGCACACAGCCAAGACAACACAGGAGTGGCTTCGGGACAAGTCTCTGAATGTCCTTGAGTGGCCCAGCCAGAGCCCGGACTTGAACCCGATCTAACGTCTCTGGAGAGACCTGAAAATAGCTGTGCAACGATGCTCCCCATCCAACATGACAGAGCTTGAGATAATCTGCAGAGAAGAATGGGAGAAACTCCACAAATACAGGTCCGCCAAGCTTGTAGCATTGTCCCCACAAGACTCGAAGCTGTAATCGCTGATAAAGGTGCTTCTACAAAGTACTGAGAAAGAGTCTGAATACTTATGTAAATGTACTATTTCAGTTTTTGTAAAAATAAAATGCTTGGTCATTGTGTGTAGCTTGGTCATTGTGTGTAGATTGATGAGGGAAAAAATAATTTAATACATTTTAGAATAAGACTGTAACGTAACATAAAAAGTCAAGGGGTGTGAATACTTTCTGAATGCACTGTATGTGGTAAGAGCAGCAGCCGGGCACGTTTCTGTTAAACCACAGGCTCTGCACTTAAAAAATATATCTAAGTATTAGACTTACTCCAGCCATATCAATGGAGAACAACTCATACTGTGTTCCTTACATGGTCTTCTTTACTGTTCACAGATCAGTGGACTATGGGAGCACTTATATAAAACTGAATAAAAAGGTTGGGTCAACCTTGGCTTGCCTATACGTCTGCCCAACCAACAAGAGAAAGGTTTGTATCACACTCCAGTGAAGTCGCTCTGGATAAGAGCGTCTGCTAAATGACTTAAATGTTAAATGTAAATGTAAAACCAGAAAGCTACATGTTTATTCAGCTGTTCCTTAGCCTGGGTCTCTCTCTCTGCTTTAATAAACTCCTTTGTTGTCTCAGTAGCGTTGGCTAAACCAGAGATACTCTGGCATCCGGTGAAATAAGTCAACTGATGGTGGCTTGTAGGACCATGTTAAAGTAAAGTTTATGGACTATTGTTGAGTAAAGACTGAAGTTTATGGACAAGGACAAGGACTCCAAAGAACATTTCAACATTTAGTATCAGCATCATTCTACCATACTAAAAACCACTAAGATAGTTTACAACAAGCTGTGATGTTCTGTTGATCAGTTTATTATTGAAAAGGATGTTGGTGCATCATGTCTTTTTTACTTTAATCAAAACTGCTTTAATGCGGCTGTTTATTCCTAATGCTGTACAATGACATCATGCAATCATATCCTCCGTTGAGCACTATAATCTATACTCTGTTTCTCTTCCTTTTGTACTTTAGATAATGATGCTTAGCGACCCAGAGCTGGAGCAAAGTGTACTCATCAGCTCAGATGAAGGTGCCAGCTTCGAGAAGTATCCCATTAACTTCTACATGGACGGTCTGCTGTTTCATCCAACTCAGGAAAACTGGCTGCTGGCTAGCAGTCCTGACAACAAGGTAGGCTAAGCAGCAGGACTTTTATTTCCATGTTGAATGGAAAATAAGTCTTTCAAGTTGAAAGATAGTAATTCTGTTTTGTATTTTGCGCTTTCAACACTTGTTCTGCATAACATAATTGTAAAGGTTGAATATACAGACTTGATGTAACAATGTTTGATCAAATTCATGTTTTGTCAGGTGTACAGCACAATGGATTTTGGAAGAAAATGGCAGTTGGTTAGTGAGAATGTAACTCCTGGCCGGTTCTTCTGGTATGATTTCATTCCTGCCCATGTTTGTCAATATTCATTTAGAAACACTCCTTTCGGAAACACTCCTTTAGCATTTGTATCTTATATAGAATCTCATATGCAAATTAGAAATGCTATCTTGCAGCTTTCTTGAAAAATATTATGTAAAGCACATTGTCTTTTAGCCCCGAATTGGTGAAGATAAAAACAGAAACTAAATCATAATGTAAATTGAATGACCAACTGCAGTGTGTGGTCAAAGTAATTTTCCTAATTAGTAAATGGAGGTTATGTAATGGATCCATACCGAACTCTGTCAGATGGATTTACTAGTGTCTGTCAAAATAGGTCTTGACAGATTATGACAACCAACCTATAGTACTTGAACCCATATCACGTAGCCGGGAATAATGGACTCCTCTTTCTAAAGCCCAAGAATAACATGTTGTTTTTGCTAGTTGTCATTTTGTAATTTCGAGTGCATGTTCACAAGGCATATTGATGTGATGCAGTTTACCACAGTCAGTCACGTTATGTGTCAAACCCAAGTGCCTCTCAAGCTGAAAAAGAAAAGACATTGTTTGGAGGACACCCTCCTCACATGAACAGCAAAACAATTGATGAATAAGGACAGCATGAATGGACTAATAGCACCGCACACAAGACTATAATGTGCTTGGAAAATGTATGGTTTCACGGATGAATTGTTTAACTGTTTGTATTTACTGAATGCATTACATGTTTTTGCCTCTATATAATGTTTTTAGAATAGTAACATATAATAGAGTTTACCTTTGCTTTATGCCATGTTAAAAATGAGAGAGAGAGAGAGAGAGAGAGAGAGAGAGAGAGAGAGAGAGCACCACAAACCTAAGTAATTGTGTAGTGTGGAGGCTTTCCCGCTTCTGTCTCCCTTTGTTTACGCTATCACAAATTAAGATGAATTGCTGAGGCTGGCACAAATTGGAAGTTGGCGTACAGGAAATGGAGATGTGTTGTCTGTGCTGTAAAGCGAAACACAGAATAAGGCTGTCCATCACAGGCTACCACTGTCCTCTTAAGGCCATCCCCCTACTTCTAAATTGCTTGTCTGCCCCCTCCTCTTCATCATCCTCTCCGCCCCCTCTTCTTCCTAATCCTCCTCCCCTCCTCTTCCTCATCATCCTCCTCCTCTTCCCCTCCTCTTCATCCTCCCCTTCCCCATTCTCTTTTTCCTCCATCACCTCCACCCCCTCTTCCCCATCTTTTTCTTCTTCTTAGTCCTCCTCTAAATTGCTGTCCTCCTCTTCCCCCTTTTCATTCTCCTTCTCTACCTCCTCTTCCTCCACCTTTCACCTTCCTCCCCCACTCTTGTCCTCTTTCGTCTCTGTTTTCCATCAACTCTCTCTCCTATGTTGCAGGGCACAAACTGGGCTAGACAGAGAGGCAGATGTGGTCCACATGGAGACCCACATCGCCAAAGGACGTGAGTGCTGCTCTGTAGCTTGCCTCCCTCCCCCACAGTAGCAGGACCCCAAGGACCCCTTGCCTCCCATTTAGAGCGAGGTCACTGGAATATAAGGCTCATTCTGGGCTGCAGGATAGGCCCCAGAAGCACTGTAAAGCAGAGTAGGAGTCTCTTGACAAATATAGAGCTTTATATAATAGATTGATAGAGATTTTTTTCCCTTTAATCGGACCCTTGTGCCCCATATCAGAACCTTGATTCTCCAAAAACACTAACACTATAGACTTTATTCAATCAAACCAGTTACTGAGATTCCGGGGTGGGACAAAATAGTATTACTTGTGTGATGTGAGAGACAATGATTGAATTATCAACACTTTTTTTGTTTTTGTCACAGTGCAAGAGGAATGCTATTTTTATCCTGTCCTCAGAAAATGTAGAATTGGTTTGGAAAGAGTAGTGCCCACTAAAGATAGACGGAAGTCCATTCATTTGTGATTTCTCTTCATTGGTTGTTTTTTTCTAGGATTGTTACTGACAACTAATCTAGTTCTCTTCTGTGTTAGGTGCTCAGTATGTTAAGTGCAGAGCTCAACGATGCACAGAATCAAACAGACAATACCTGTTCCCGGGATACATAGACAAAAATTCTCTGGTTGTTCAGGACAACTATGTGTTTGTTCAGGTGTGTACTGTATCTGTCTATATCTTCGGTACATTTTATACGTTCACAAAAGGCTTGTGTTTTTCTGTGAACTCTGTTCTTCTGCTGCAGCCAATCAGTGTTGTACCGTTGAAGTCTACAAAATGGCTTTCTTTCCAAACACCTGCTACACTTAGATCTTGATTATCTATTGTCCAAGCTGCCTATGATGTTGAAGGATTCTGTGACTGCTGAAAAGTGTTTTTTTCATCACATCTGCTGAAAGGCTTTTCTTATAATTGGGCAAGGAATCTGTATGGAGTTTGGGGTTGTTATTGCCAACTAGGTTGACATGACATTGGCTCGCATTAGGCAATGACATTGTGTGTCATTATGACTGATTTGATTTCTACTGCCTCCTGTTGCCATTGATTTCCATTTACAGCTGAAGATGTCTGTCTTTCTCTGTCAGCTTTGCTCTTCCTCCATTTACACAGTTTTGCAGCACTAATGAGGGTTTAGGTTCACCTATTGTGTAACAGTATTTAACAATATGATGTAGAAATGGTTTGCTAAGACTTACACGACATACAGTAAGTGCTCTTCAAGTGTTCTCTTTTGGTTTAGAATGAGACAGACATGTAATGTGGGGTTTATGGTTATGTGGGGCTGCGTCTTGCCTATAAAAAACACCTTTGTGAGTATGTAGATAAATGGTAGGATTGTACAGTGGTAAGTTGATTTGTTTCAACTATGTCAATTCAGGGATTTAATTGAAAATGCGATTAATGAACAAAATAATTCTCATTCTAAATAATTAGTAACTGTCTGGGTCATAAATAATGATCCAATACAATGTCGGAATCGAATTGGAGTTGAGATGGAATTGACCCCATCATCATAGATTTTGGTGAAAATAGCCCAGTTGGACACAGCTGGCTTGTTGCAGGCAGCCTGGTCTCATAGACTAGGTGTAACATAGTAAATGCAATTCCGGACACTCAAATTTGTATGATATGTTATGCTGGGTATGGTTACATAAGACAGATGGTTACTAAAAAGCAAAAACTAAAGTAGGTTGGTTGGTCGGGGTGGATGGTGGGTGTATAACGTGAATCACATCACGGGCAACTTTAACATTTGAGCTAATTAGCAAATTTTCAACGGCTTACTACATTTTAGATACTTTGCAACTACTTAGAATGTTAGCTAACCCTTCCCCTAACCCTAACCTCAACCTTTTAACCTAACTCCTAAACTTAACCATAACCCTTAACCCCTAGCCTAGCTAATGTTAGCCACCTAGCTACAATTCGTAACTATCATACATTTAGCAAATTCGTAACATATAATTCAAATTGTAATTCTTAACATATCATACAAAATGGGTGATGGACATCCACAAATTGCTACATACCATTCGAAACGTAACATATTATACTAAATGGAGTGTCTTGGATGTCTGTACAGAATAATATGAAATGCTCTGAGACCAGGTTGTGCAGGGAGCTGTGGCGGTACAGATGACTTTCTTGTGACTTTCATTGCTTCGGGCAGTTGGATTTAACTTGACAAAGAGTAATGAGGTTATCGATTGGGCTACAACGAAATAAGCAGTCTTCAACACCTCTCGAATGTCTCTTGGGGGAGAAGGAACAGCCAAGTGCAACATCCTCAGAAATCTGGCCTGTGAAAATGTAGCCCATTGATTTTCGATAGATTATTCCATTAGAGCTCTAATGTAGTCTGTTTGGAGACAATCGCCATCCCTCTAGTTGATTAGAAAATAAGAAATCAAGTGGTGTGGGCCATAGAGTGGAGGGGTGGTAGTGGTCCTTCTAAGACATGTAGAGAAGGACAAAACCATTTGTTCAGCAACTGTAAATACAGTAGTATTTAATTGGGATGTTGGTGTATAAACTTGTATTGCCTACCGTGTTGTAGCATCAAGTCCCTAAATTACACAAAAACAATTCTGATTTTAAATGTATTTCTTCATTATAATTTTTGTAAATTCTTGTATTGATATGGCTAAACTCGATTTTCCAAAACTGGATTGAAGTTGTACCTACATTTTCACTTCTAGAATATTTGAAAAATAACAGAGTTCTTCTGTGGGGTAAGTCAGTCCTTCCACGACCTCAAGTCAAGGTGCAGTAAAAAATGAGTGTGTTAAAATCATTGACATTTCAAATTGATTCATTCTAATGAAGCCCAGCATGCCTGAAACATCGATGAGTTTAACATACTCAATAAAATATGAACTTGACAAGCTAGCGTTACGCTTATTAGCCCACAAGAGCTCTTGAAGCAAGATGTTTTTTTTTCTTCCACAGGTTACCAAGTCAGGGCAGGCGAGTTACTTTGTGTCCTATATGAGGGAATCATTTAAGCGAATTCAGCTACCCAAATACTGTCTTCCTAAGGTAAGCATCAAACTACCCAAATACTGTCTTCCTAAGGTAAGCATCAAACTTCCCAAATACACCTTGCGACAGATGCAGCTACAGTTTGAGGAACGTGAGACAATTTTCATTTCTGAAGCCTCACTTTACTCAGACTGCTGTCATGTTGTGGAGGCCGTAAGCTGCTCATCTTGAAGCACACTTGTTATTTTGCTCTCTCTACAGCATATTTCTCTCCCTCTGTCTGTGTGTCTATCTATTTGTCTCTACCTACCTGCCCATATGTTCATCCTTTCACCATCTCTCGCTCCTCTAACAGGACATGCACATCATCAGTACAAATGAGAAGCAGGTGTTTTCTGCTGTACAGGAGTGGAACCAGAATGACACCTACAGCCTGTATATCTCAGACTCTCCAGGGGTCTACTTCACTCTGTCTCTAGAGAACCTCCGGACCAGAAG